>NC_029791.2:125449163-125455934 GCF_000816755.2 Arachis ipaensis | reverse complement strand
ATAAAGACATGAACTTTTTAATTCATTAAACATAAAACAAAATATTTATACTTTTTAAAAAAATATAAATATATTTTAAAAAAGTTTTTCCAAAACTCATGTTTCCCTTGATCTCATCCGTAGTCATAATCAACGAAAATGTTAAATCTTCTCGTGGACACAAAACAGTATGAAAGAGTTTGAATAAAAAGTGGTAAATCAATTGCTAGAATGTTATATGCGCCATCTTTTTATAAGTACCGAAAGAAAATAAAAAGATGTATAAAAAGAAGGGTTCAAATATCATTCTCTTAACAATGTATGAGATCGGATGCTAAAGTGCTAGTGAGAAGTACTTCACCTATATTTTTTTTGTCGAAATTATTATCCTAACCTTTAAATATTAAATATTAAATTTTAAATTCTATAAAAAATAATTAAAATGGTAATTTTACAATACAGAAAAAAAATTGACTAATATTAACCGAATAAAAGTTGATATCATATGACCTCCAAAATATTGGTTATATTTATTGACATTTACTTTACTTTACATTTGAGTTAACACGAATAGATTCTTTTTTCTTTTAACTAAAAATGTTGGTCCTCTTCATTCCCCAATTCAACTAACATCATAGAAATTCGAACCTTGCTTTTTTGGGCCGTGTAGTTTGGGCTCAGAAAGAACATAAAAAATGCTACATCTGCCAAGGAAAAAAATTGCGTCAACCAAAAACTAAAAGATTTTCGCCGTTGCCGGGGATCGAACCCGGGTCACCCGCGTGACAGGCGGGAATACTTACCACTATACTACAACGACTTCGCTGCTAGTTTCATGACACATATTTGTTATTATTTATGATTATCTGATTGCTTCTTAGCTCTGCTTGGCACCGAATAACTGCTCTGAACTCGAATCATCTTCCAGCACGATTTCGGTCGAATCAGAAGCTGGATTTGTAGCATCATTTTCTCCATCAAATTTTGAGCATAAACCCTACATATTACTTCATAATTCGTATCTTAATCTTCAATCCGTTTGAACAATCATTTCTGAAGATATGCTTCTCGATGGAGGCGAAACCCCCTCAAGGTACTTAAATTAGCACCATTATTCACCATTCGCGCTTCTCTTCTCTTTCTGTGCTTCTTTTTCCATCTCGAATCCAATTTGAAAACCGGAATTCCAATTGCACAATGCAAACCGCTCGCGCATTCTTCCTTACACCCACTCACTATCATATTCTTTTGCATGATTTTGATGCTCTAATGATTCTGCACCGCGCCACCTGGATTCGTTATCGTTAAGGCATGAATTGCTGAGCATGGTAAAGAAGCACTCTAATTTGATAGGCAAAACGGTAGTGGAGGAGCAAGAAGATGCTTCCGATGTCGAAATGGACATGAAATTCTGGCATGACGTTTTTGATCTGTACTTTGTCCGTGGTAAAGAATCAAGGGGACGCCAAGATGATGATCTCGTTTTCTTTGTCAGGAAATTGGTATGCACCTTTATTTGTTATGAGAAATGTTTTCAGCAATGATCTTTGTGAAGTTGAATTTTGAGCTTTATTACTGCAGGCTTCCCGTGGTTCTGGTTCCAACAACAATGCGGACAATCTTGATCCTTATTTTGTACGCAGGTGGGCACCCGAGGTAAATTCGACCTTAAAATCTGTTGGAGATTTTCTTTTACCTTTCTCTAGCTTATATCATATGCCAGTGAGGTGGGTAATGCTTTAGTTCAATGTCAAGCTTGAAACTCTGTCTACTGGTTATAGTCATTACTCTCCAATCAAGAGCTCAGTACATATGATACTAGTGTGTTTCTGTTTGATTAATTTGCTTTGCTGATGAATAAAACCAAAGATGAAAACTGTTGGTATAGCATTGATGGCAAATTAGTCTTTATGCTTATTGGATTGCTATTCTGACATAGGATTTTGTAGTCCATGCATTGTGATGGCAAATAATTTTGTTCACTTTTTTACTATCAGTTGAAAAACTTAGTTGATGAAACTTCACTAAATGTGGACTGGAGGCGTTCTTTTTACTTGAATTTGATTGCTCATACATCATTCAGTGTAACTGTTGCAATTTGCAGGTAAAATTTTCTTTCCTCAATTTCATATCCACCATTGTGTTTTGCCATGCCTAATCTCTTAAGTAGTTTGACAAACATTCTGGTTTCCTTAAATTCCTTTAACTTGTGATTGTGATCATATTGCTTCAAATGATTTGTCCAATGCCCATGGAATACTGAGAATGAATCTCTGATTTTACGTGTTTCTCAAAATGTTGCAAAAATAGTAAGTTATATAATTGTATTGTTACATGGCCATTTCTTTATCAGAAAGATATCCTTTACAACAATACTAGAGTTCGTTACAGTTTCATTAGTTTTCCATTTGATTTTTTAGTGGATCATTACACTTGTTATTCATAATTAGAATAAACTTTTAAATTCCGACCGAGACATTCTGCATTCTCTAACTTTGTAAAGAAGACTATTGTGTCTTTGAATAAAAAGTCATGGTTTGCACAAGCTCTATAAGCTTTGCAATTTGGGTTGTTATACTTTTTTGTTCGTCATAAACATTCATTTTGGCAAATTGATTAAAACTATCCATTTCTGTAGTTACCAGGTCCTTCAGAATCATCAATCTGGGCAGGATACACCATTATCCCCCGTATACAAGGTAATTCATTTTAAAGAATTGAAACTTTATCTACCAGTTGAATTATCTTCACTTATAATTTTTTATGAAATATTACAATGGGTTTTCTTTGTTAGGAGTTCTGCCTTGTTGTGTTTGTGAATATGTTTATGTCCATAAGAAAAATAATTCAATTTACAAATCTTGTGGGAATCTTAAGTTTTAAAAATAAAAAATGCAGATTTATCAACCCCAAGCCCAAATTTAGATGGTGAAGCATAACTTTTTTGAAAATTAAGTTGATTTTAGCAGTTAGAGACAGTTCACACTTCACACCATGGTTTTGGCAGGTATTGGCATTAGTTAATTTCCTCGAGATCATTAGCACATCTTCAGACTTTTATTTCTATAATTTGTTATATCTATTCATGTTATTTTTACTATTAGGTGATTACTGTAGGAAACCTAACTAATATCACTTTAAAGATTTGTGCTCCTTTTGTCAATGATGAATTTCATTTTGAGTGCATTCACATTTATAGTATATTCTTTTCTCTTTCTATGAGTAATTCCTACATTTTAGTGTGAAGCTAATACAATTTTTTCCCAGTGATACATACCTAACAGTGGTGTCTCCAAGTTGAAAATTCCTAAATGTAAATATACAGCAGTTATGTTTTGATTTTGCTGCATCCCATTGCAATTTCTCAGGTTGTAAAGACTGTTTATGCATCTCCAAGTCGAGTAAATTTTCAATTGGACTCCAAAAAGGCAAGCATACCTATCCTCTTTATATATCCTTGAGCAGAAAAAAAAAGGAAAACATGTTTTTTGAAGCATTCTTGTAATTTGAGTACTCTTTACAATTGTTTCTTCACATGTATATAGGAAGTGGAGACAACACCTGCTTATCCAGATATATGTTTTGCAATTGATGATTTTGACTCCACCTTTGATACAGTGGTAAAGTAACCATTTGTGAACTCTTTACATTTTAATTGCTACATGTAGAATGTTTTAGATATGCTTTCTCCTTTGTGGTCCATTTTCCTAATTAAGACATCCAAGAATAGTCCTTGAAACATGCACTGCTTTACTTTGCTACTTTCATAATTCATGAGTCATGCTGTATTCTTAGAATTCTTGCTCCTGTGTCCTTGTTCTTTAATTAATTTCCTTATTTAGGAATAGCCATATCATTAAATATTTTTTCCATCGTGGTTCAGAACTCTTAATAAAATAAGCTTTGGTCATTTCATTTCCAACAGGTTTTGACTGAAAAAGATCATTGCTATTGTGTAGTTCTTAACGCACATGACGGGGCTGCATTTCCTAGTGAAAAGGGGTCAAACGATTGCAGTACTAGTGACAACTCTTCTCCGAATAGTAGTTCAGCTAAGAAGAAGGATACTAAGGTTTGTTCCATTCTTAGCTACTGTATATGCTTCTATTTGCTTTAAGAAATTAAATAAGTGCCAAAGCAATTGTTTGTTTGTATGTGGTTGTGCTCAAATAGCACTTGTACTTATCCTTGAAACTTGCATTATAGTTTTACATGTCATACATGGTAATAAGTAGAAGCTATTTTAGCGTTTTAGTCAATCTTACTTGCTGGTATCTCTGATATGCAGCTTACCCTGTTCTCAGGATTTGTCAGCTATCAGATGGTTCGAGATGCTTATGATGGTAATTGTTCTTTTTTTACTATCTATTTGAATGATTTTATCTCCAAAAGTAGTTTGGGACCTGTAATTCTTTTAACATTTCAAATCTGCCCCTGTAGAGTTATTGGAACCTACAGAGCTTTTGCTGCTTTTTTTTTTATCGTTGCCAAGATACCATATTGCTCAGTCATGAAATTTCCAAGTTTATTCTGTTTTTTACATTCCAATGGATGCCACATGCCATATATATGTTGTTCAGTAATATATTCCCCTTGCCACATTGCAGCTGGCAAGTCTCGATTTGGGAGCCTTCTATCAGTAGGCCATTATACAGGAAAAACAGATAGGATTTACATGAAAGGTCCCGGAGGTCGAGGGGAAGTTGAAGTAGCTGTTTCTGGTGTTACAGGTAGGCAACTTTTTATGGGTGGAATTCCTGATTTCTGTAATGCAACTCTTGTATTCTTTTTCTTGGAACTTGCGTGGAAAAAGATAGTTATAAAGCATGACTCTAAATTTCATTAGTGACTGCGTGATTTCTGTTAGCAAAATTCTTGTATAAACACAAATTTCACACATTATCCTTGGATGTACTCACATAAAAGTTGTTATGGTCTATGATAGTGAATGTATCTTGAATACAGTTGGTGGTACCCACTTTAATTGTGTGTGTGCTTATTTATCATGTATTAAACTTGTGCCTATGCAAGAAAACCATTTCTTTGATTATTCTCACCAAATGTATTATGATGCTTTTATTGGAGACACACGTAAAAACAATGTTATTATTATTCAGAGGTTATACAGAAAGATGAATGAAATGGAATCTGTCTGTTGCAATGTCAGATCAAAGTCAGCAGGACTCTGGTCCATCTTCTCCAGTTATATCAAAGAATGGGTTGGGTCTTGGTGTAATTTTTCGCAGAGCCGCATCAGTTGCAACAGTAGCAGCAAGGCATGCTTATGCAGCTGCCTCTTCCTCTGGTTCTGACTTCGATGAAATGATACCTTTGAAATGCAGCTTAATGTCCATATCATTGCCCTGGGAATATATAGCGTATGATCTTCTGTTCAAGGTGAGGTTTTGCATTGAACAGTTAACGTTAAAATAAAATGACATTGACAATTTGACATCATTCTTAGGAAAAATGTTTCCTTGTATTTTGCTTAAGACAGTTTGCATGGTTTTAGACTATTCAGCTAGAATGGTTCATATAGGACATGCTTTTATCCTCACTTTGCAATGCTAATCTTTTGGCTTTATTTCTCTGACATTATTCTTCTCTTACTTGGAGAGCACTGATTATAAACAATATATAACTGTCATATTTAGGGAGCTCCTCCAGTGAACATGTGAACATGCAACGTATCTTTGGTTTCAACGAAAACTGAACAGGAGCAGGCGATGATATCTCCAAGAACACCATTTCTGAGCAATGAAATTCTATTCTCTTCTGACAGTTGTGTCTGGTGTGTGCATGTGCATGTGCATGTAAAGAATTGTGCATATTTGGTGTTCAAGTATCCCGGGTTAATCTGTGGGAAGAACTTCAAGTGTATCAGCTACACCGATGATTCAATAATTTTAATCGTTGATCTCAATTATAAAAAATATATATAATATATATTAATTAAAATCAACGGTTAAGATTACTGGAACACTAGTGTTTCGGATACATTTGAAAACTTTCCAATCTGTTGAATGTGGTTAGAATTATAAATATTGATAAATGGTTTAGTTGGTGTATGTGCTGGATTATTGTAATCGTCACATCATCAATCACCAGGTTCGAGGTAAGGTAATTTGAGCTGCTTTTTTCCTCCCTTTTGAAAAGTGTGACTCCCTTCTACCTAATTCATCACGTTAAAATAAAGTGAAAGAAATTAATCTAGTTCAGGGGTAAAAGAAATTAAACTGCAGGCAGCCAGAACTGGAAATTGGGACCTTTTATCTTCTGAAAAGGATTCAATTACTTTTTGTTTTGCCAGTCTTCGTTACTAGTTGGGAACAATTAACTTGTTCATTCTGTAAGAAGGTATGTAAGCAAAATGTGTTCATTTTCAGCTTCCAAATTGTTTATGGTTGCAGCCTTGGCTTCTTACTGCCTCTAAAAAGTAAAAACACACACACACACAAAGAAGCCAAGCGAATTGAGTTTGAGTCTGTCTTCTACTCTTCTTCCCAATCCCTGTGCGCGTTGAGTATGATAAGAATATATTTTAAAAAGAAAGTTTTCAAATTATTGTATTTTATATTGACGTCTACTTTACCATGATGTTGATATGGCTTTTAGACACAACTTTTGTTTCTACTCTTGATTATTTTTTTTAGGTGTTTCATTAACACTCATTTTTATATAAGAATCATTTTTTATTTAAGTTTTTCTTTCCTTTTCTTAGGCTTTGCTGGGTTGAGAAAAAAGTGAAAAGAAAGAAAATGAGGAGAAAATAAAATAAAAGTAGTATTTAAT
>NC_029791.2:125438968-125449013 GCF_000816755.2 Arachis ipaensis | reverse complement strand
ATAATTTATTAATATAAATATAATTTATGATAATTTTATACATACGAACTAATTTTACTTTTATGTTAAGATTTTGAAGAATTAATTTTACCTTTATGTTAAGGTTTTGTCATCTAATTAACTAATACTCATCCATAACACATTTGCATAGATGTCTAACTAATCTATTCCATTTTTAAGTTATTTAATTATTCAACTAAGTTTTAATTTTCAATCACAAAAGTCCATTGTATATTTGTATTGCTTAATTCGAAGTATTCTCTTACTTAGCCGTAGACAGAATCAATTCTAATAATTTGCTCGCATAAAATTATGGGCAATTAATACACTTTCTTATTTCTTGCAAAGTCACTTCAATTTTTGTTGATTTGGTGTATATAATTCCTGAATAATGGTTCCTCCAGCTAAGATGGCGAAACTAACATAAAATGAATATCATATAAGTAATCAAAAGTTATACTACACATACAAGCCTTTTTATCATTTATGTCTAACTAAGTTGGTTTAAATCCAACAAAAACAAACTTCAGATTAGAAAACGTGTAAACATGCGCTCCCGCAACTGTTTTGTAGTGCAAACGTTAATATGAAAAACGCCTCTTTTCCCTCAATCAAAACTGAAACGATCAAACTTCAAACGACACTCAAAATCTCTCAAAATCTTCGTGAAAACTCAAGAAAATCTCAAAGTTATGTCCAAAATCTTCACCAAGAAACACAGAAACAGAAGACGAAAGATTATTGAAGTTAGGTACCAGACAAATGACACAACAAAATATAGAGATGAAAAATTAGGAATTTGTATAAAATATGGAAACAATTGAATAACTTTCTTTGAGAATTACAACTTCTCTCTATCACAAGGAGACTACAATAACACTCTCTCTTGACAAAAGGAGAACACACTTCTCTCTACATATATAGGAGAAAACTACTCAAAGAAATATTATGTTATTCTATCTGGATGACTTGATTGAAATGAATTAAAGAAAAACTCAATTTATAGGTGAGTCTCTTCAATATGAACCATCCATCAATTAGAGGTATATAATTTTTCTCTTTTTCAACCATTAAAATCCTAAGGTTATAAACTAGGATTGTTTATTACCTTTCATTTTATTTAGTTATTATTTATTTATTTATTTATTTTCTAAAATTAGCTTTACTAATTTTCACAATCTCCCAAAAAGCTAATTTTGATAAATTTTCAAAATTCATGTTGCTCATGTATTCCATAAGCCGTATGAGGATCTACACCATTCAAACTTTTCTGTGTTGATTAGTTTTGTCATGGCATCTGCTAGGTTATCTTTAGTGTGAATCTTCTGCATATCAACACTTCCTTCTTCTACTACTTCTCGAACAAAGTGATATTGTACTCCAATGTGTTTTGTTCTTGAATGAAAGCAGGATTCCTTGCAATGTGCAAGGCACTCTAACTGTCACAATACACAGAAATCTTCTGTTGTTTGTGTCCGAGTTCTTCTATCAACCTTTGGATCCAAATAGCTTCCTTGCATGCTTGTGTAGCTGCCATATATTCAGCTTCTGTAGTAGATAAAACTACAACAGTCTGTAATTTAGATAGCCAGCTCACAGCTCCTCCTGCAAGTGTAAACACATAGCCTATAGTAGATTTTCGTTTATCAAGATCACCTGCAAAGTCTGAGTCGACATATCCATTGACAATGAATTCTGATCCTCCAAAATATAATGTAACATTCGAGGTCCCTTTGATGTATCTCAAGATCCTCTTAACAACATTCCAATGCTCTTTACCCGGATTTGCCATAAATCGACTTACCACCGCAACTGCTTGAGCAATATCTGGCCTTGTACAGATCATGGCATACATAAGGCTTCCCACTGCTGATGTATACGGTACTCGAGACATTTCCATCCTCTCTGCTTCACTACTAGGACACATACTTGAGGATAATTCAAAATTCATAGGAAGTGGGGTTGAAATTGGGTTACATTCTTGCATGTTGAAGCGTTGCAAGATTTTCTTCAAATAATTCTTTTGCGATAGCCAAATCTTCCTATCCTTTTTGTCTCGATGAATTTGCATCTCTAAAATCTTGTTTGCTGGTCCCAAGTCTTTCATATCAAACTCCCTAGCCAACTGTGCCTTCAATTCTTGGATTTGATCTTTGTTGGGACCTACCACCAACATGTCATCCACATACAACAGTAGAATGATGAAATCATTATCACCAGACCTCTTGTAATAAGTACAATTATCTGAACTAAGTCTGTTGTATCCAAGGCTAATAATGAAAGAATCAAATCTCTTGTACCAACACCTTTGCGCCTGCTTTAGACCGTACAGAGATTTAGTTAATCTGCAAACCAAGTTTTCTTTTCCTTTTTCTTCAAAACCTTCTGGTTGGAGCATATATATCTCTTCTTCAAGTTCTCCATGAAGAAAAGCAGTCTTTACATCTAATTGCTCTAGATGTAAATCAAATGCAGCACACATAGCGAAAACTACTCTAATAGTAGTTAGTCTCACCACTGGAGAAAATATTTCATTGAAGTCAACGCCTTCTTTCTGAGCATATCCCTTGACAACCAATCTTGCATGATATCGTTCCACCTGATCATTACTATCTTGTTTGATCTTGTAAACCCATTTGTTACCAATGGCTTTCCGACCTGCTGGAAGTTCAACAAATTTTCAGGTATGGTTCCTATGTAATGCCTCAATTTCTTCTTGCATTGCTGTTATCCACATAGAAGCATTTGGATTGCGCATAGCCTCCATAAAAGTTGTTGGCTCTCAATCTTCTGTCAAAAGACAATATGCATTATGGTTTGTCAAAACATAATTTGAGTGCCATGATGGTGTTCTTCTTTATCGAGTGGATCGACGAACTTCTATGTCATTGGCCTCTACTTCTTGTTCTTCGTGCTGTGGTTCTGCTTCAGAAAGATCACCTTCTCTGCATTTTTCATCTATTTGAACAGTGGTTATCTCTTTAACAGTGCTGTCATTTTCTTGTTCTTTTTGCAATTCATCTTCTGCAAATATCACATCTCTACTGACAACTACCTTGCGGGCAGTGGGATTCCACAGGCGATACCCCTTAACTCCGTTAGTATAACCCAAGAATATACATTTTCTAGACTTTGGGTCCAACTTTGTTCTTTCGTGGGAATTGTACATCACGTACACAGGACAACCAAATATATGTAAAGAAGAATAATTAGGTGGCTTACCTTGCCACATCTCCATTGGTGTCTTTAACCCAATTGCAGTTGATGGTGATCGATTTATCACATAACAGGCGGTTTTAACAGCTTCTGCCCAAAAAGACTTGGCTAAACCTGCAGTTTGCAACATAGCTCGTGCTCTTTCTAGGAGAGTCCTATTCATTCGCTCTGCTACACCATTTTGCTAAGGCATATATGCAATTGTGAATTGTCGTTGAATACCTGCTTGCTTGCAAAATGTTAGAAAATCACCATTGACATATTCTCCTCCATTATCTGTCCTTAAATACTTGATCTTCTTTCCAAATTCAAGTTCTAACTTTGCTTTGAACTCTTTGAACATCGCAAACACGTCTGACTTCTTCTTGATCGGGTACACCCATAGCCTTCTAGAGTAATCAGCAATAAATGATACAAGATATTTTGCTCCTCCAAGGGACATTTCTGGTGATTCCCACACATAAGAATGAATCAACTCCAATATGTGCTTGCTCCGAGCAGTTGATCTACCAAACGTCAATCTATGTTGTTTGTTTGTAACGCAGTGCTTACAAAACGGTAAGTTTACCGATTTGAGCCCGGGAATGAGATTATAACTACAAGAATATTCAAGTCTCGTTCTGACATGTGGCCTAGTTTGCAATGCCATATCATCGTCATTTCTTCTTGGCTTGTTGAAGCAAATGATGCCTCTGCCTCTTGCAAAGTATCTCCCACAAGCATGTATAGATTTGCTGCAATCTTTTCTGCTTTTATTACCACAAGAGCTCCTTTAACAACTTTTAAGATCCCACCTTCAATATGGATCTTACAACCAAGTTCATCCAATTGCCCAATCGATAACAAATTCTTCTTCAAGCCTTTCACATGTCTTACCCCTTGAAGTGAACGAATAGAACCATCAAACATTTTTATTTTGACAGTACCTATTCCAACAATTTTTAAGGCATGATCGTTTCCCATAAATACAGATCCTTCCAAGACAAGTTCATATGTACAAAACCAATCACGATGAGGAGTCATGTGCCATGTTGCTCCTGAATCAACAATCCAAACATCAGTGAGTTGTTTACTGCCTTTAGAACCAATTGTTGCTTCGCCATACAGGATTTCTCCATCATCAGAGGTACTCGCAACACATCCTTGAGAACTTGATCCTTCTGGAATCTTCTCTATACTCTTCTTATTCCAACAATCTTTCTTGAAGTTCCCTCTCTTACCACAATTGTAGCATTTGACCTGCTTCTTACTTTGTGACTTTGGTCTACTTTGACTCCCACTGGAACCACGCTCTATTGATCTTCCTCTTGTCATCAACAAAGCCTCTGCTTGTTTTGAGCTCTCTAATCTATCTTCCTTATTCTTGCACCTAGATTTTTCTTCAAGAACCGCAGCAGCCATGTCATCAAAAGAAAGATAATCAGTCAAACCATTATTAGTTAAATTAATGATAAGTTGATCATATGAATCTGGTAGACTTTGAAGTAAGAGCTCTGCACGTTCATTTTCCGCTATGGTATATTCCAACGATGAAAGTTGGAAAAATAGCGTATTTAGATTGTTGATGTGATCCATTGCCGATGTGGACTCACTTATTCGAAGAGTATAAAGTCTTCTCTTCAAGAATATCTTGTTGTGAAGTGACTTGACTTCATATAATTTGGTGAGAGCATCCCAAATTTCCTTTGCTGTCATTTTCTCTGCTACACTTAATAAAACTGAGTCAGCTAATGCCAAGTGTAAGTTTGCAACAGCATTATTGTCCATCTCCTTCCATTTTTCATCTGTAATTCCAGTGGGTCTACCTTCAATTGCTGTCACGCAATTGTCTTTTCTTATAATGGCTTTTATCTTCAATTTCCATATGAAAAAATTACTCCCACTGAATTTTGGAATTTCATACTTTGCTGCCATTTTTTTAGACGGTAACTCGCAGCGGAAAAAAAAAATATCAATCAGCAACCTTTGGCTCTGATACCACTGTTAGGTACCAGACAAATGATACAGCAAAATATAGAGATGACAAATTAGAAATTTGTATAAAATATGGAAACAATTGAATAACTTTCTTTGAGAATTACAACTTCTCTTTATCACAAGGAGACTACAATAACACTCTCTCTTGACAAAAGGAGAACACACTTCTCTCTACATATATAGGAGAAAACTACTCAAAGAAATATTATGTTATTCTATCTGGATGACTTGATTGAAATGAATTAAAGAAAAACTCAATTTATAGGTGAGTCTCTTCAATATGAACCATCCATCAATTAGAGATATATAATTTTTCTCTTTTTCAACCATTAAAATCCTAAGGTTATAAACTAGGATTGTTTATTACCTTTCATTTTATTTAGTTATTTATTTATTTATTTATTTATTTATTTTCTAAAATTAGTTTTATTAATTGGAAAAGTCTAGAGGGCCAGCAACTTTGTTAAATTTTGGCCAGCATATAACCTGCAAAGAAAAGTGAACCATTGGATGAAATCTCACACCAATCTCACACCATTAAAACCATCATTGATGGCTATTTGATGGCTACAAATCACAAAAGTTGTTTGCCCCTAGCATTCCTCTTACTAATTTTCACCGTTTCTGGGTTGAGCATGGGTTTTTGGATTGAGCATGGAACGATCATTTTAGGATTGGGGGATTTTTTTTCCCCTAAATCTTTTTGCTACATCCACGTGGAACACCATTACGATTATGTCAGCATAACGGCATTAACGTCAGACATCTTTACGTTTCATAATTTCAGTTGGACGAAAGGATCCAAATGTTCTGATTTTAAGAAAGTCAGAAATATAAATATATTTTTTGATTCTTAAAGACGAAAATATTCGGGTGATAAAAATTTAAGAATGTATTTATCTTTTTCTCTAAAGAGAATAGGCAGAATACCTTTCTTTTAGGCAACCGAAGATGATTAATTCATTTGCCCAAGAAAATGATAATCAATAGAGTTTTATCCTTACAAGGCGATTGCTTAAATAAATTCAAAGTTTATCTTCTTGTCTTGTCATTAGAGATAAAGCTAGTGAAATGCAAAGGAACAATAATATATACAAAGGAAGTTTATTAGATGGTTATACTAGTATTAGAGATTAATAATAGTGCACTTATGCACAATCATGGTTTGAGATAGGATACTATTGATGTCTTGATAATGTTATTTATATAGTTATATTACAAATCGTTGTCATCAATGCTTCTAATCCGCGTTATTAAGTCAAAAGATGACACCCCTCTTTCTCTTAACTTTCCAATACCAAAGATATGCCTAGTTTGTTAGATCACAAAGAAAATTGCTTGTGGACAGAAAGACGAAGGAAAAAGGAACAGAGACAATGCAACCAACCATGGTCATATAGCAATAACGCCGCACTAATTAGACAATCAGTTATGGAGATTTTTAAATTTTTTTTTTAATTAATCTCTCTCTATTTTTTTAATCCTATTTTACAAAATTTCGGTGATGTTTCTTTGTGGATTTCTGGGGGCTACATATCTTAAATTCAAATGCATTCGTTGCATATGGATGAAAAAAACAACTCGTTCGTTCATCAAAAGGAGGTACACATTATTATTCGTCCATGCCTCCAATGTGGATATTCGTCTTTATTGATTTAATTCATGATTGACCTAATAAGGAACACACTATGTATTATAGAAAATATTTTAAGTGCACTGAGAGTATCAGTATTTCAGTTGTTTTAACCGTTTATCTGAATTATAAAAAATATATATAATATATATTAATTGAAATCAATGGTTAAAATAACTGGTACACCGATACTCCCCGATGCACTTAAAATATTTCCTGTATTATATACGCCATCCATTTACTAGTGTTGCATATACTTTCTTCGTTGCATGCCCAATTATGAGTAGAATCGATGTCCTTTATTAATTCAAGTCTATTACAATTTCAATATAACATTTTCGTTTGTCAATTAGCTCCAAGTTCAGCCATCGGAAGTATTGATTACAATCTCGCTATGTTACTAACAGCATTTCTGCTAACTTTTATCAACTCTTATTTATAATTGTGTTTAATGAAAATGTTTTTGTGGACGTGTCTAATAAAAATGTCTTTTTTATGGCTGTGTTTAATAGAAGTATCTTTATAGATATATTTTCTAAATGTGTCTCTTTATATATGTGTTTAAAATATAATAATTAATTATTATTGACAATAAATTGGCAAATAATATGTTAGTACCCTATACTTTTTCTATTGATTATTCAATTATCAATTATGCTAAGTATAAACCAAAAATTAACCACAAAATCATAAGATTTATGCATGTTCAACTATATATATTACTTAAGTACCCAAAAGTAAACAATTTTATCTTAATAACCTGGTAAAAACTCATATATAGTTAATTTCATGTGAAGTTAATAGTTGAGAGTCGTTAAATAATTTGATAAATTTGATTAAATTATTATCTAATAATTTTTAACTATCAATTTCATATAAAATTAACTGCATTTGAATTTTTACCTAATAACTTTTTGTAAACTTAAATAATAACCCTCTTTCTGCTATATATAAGATTTTTTGGAGTTGTATTGATCCATTCAATTGTAAAAAATCAGATATTATACGTAAAATAAGATAATATAAGAGGCATAATTTCATTTACAATCTGGCCAGGTAACTAATAAAAATTCTTTCATTAATATAAGGGAAAACGAGAGAATGTTTTTTCTCCATTTGGTTATCAGATGATAAGTGTCTACGTAGAATTAAGTAGGTTCTCTTGTCCAACAATAAAAGAAAAATGCTAGAAATAAATTGAAATTAGTTAATTAAGTCACCAAAAAAAAATTAAAATTAGTTAGTATTATTGATTTAAATGCAATGCACAAAGAAAAATATTAGTCACCTAATATATTTTAAAAAGTAATATTATATGATCTTATTTAGTTATTATTTTACGCTGGTCAAAATTAATTCATTTAATTGTCTAAGTGTTCAAAATCTTAAAGGAAAAGTAAATTGCTTGTTTACTGGAAGTAAATTGCTTGTTTACTTATTTATGTTGCGTTACGGTGGTCCCAAGATCTTTGAAGTTTTCAGTGGTTCATAAAAAGTTTAGTTGTGTTGTAAACTTGTAATACGAATGTCTATTAATAAAGTATGACTTATTTCATTAAATAGGCGATTCAGTTTTTTAATAATAAAGAAATTACCTTTTTAAGATAAATTTAAGAGAAAAGGATAAATAGGTTCCTAACTTTTTGTCTCGCGGATATTTTCGTCTCTGATCATTGAAAATTGCTTTTAAGTCCCTGACTTTCACAAAATTTGGGCGGATTAGTTCCTCTGTCTAAATGCCTCTGTCAAACTCAATAGAAAAGTCTGACGTGGCTCCTATAATGCTTGTCACGCATATGCGTGTGGGTCACGCGTATGCGTCGCCTGACAAACTTCTCTCTCATGCGTACGCGTGACACACGCGTACGCGTCGCCATAAATTCAGCAAATCCTCGTTTCTTCATTAATTCTCCACTTTGCATGCTTTTTTTTCCATTTCTTTTAAGTCATTTTTGTCTTTAAAACTTTAAATCATTCAAACAAACATATCAAGGCATCGAATGGGAGAAAAGTAAATTAAATTTAGCCCTAACCCCATTACAACCCTTGAAAAGACCTTTTGATATGTGTATCCATGCATTGAATATATGTTGATTGGTAGAAGAAGAGCAAGTCTTAAAAAGCAAGATTAGTAGAGAATTGAGAGAATCGACCCTCAAACACTAGAGAGATTAGAGTGCAAACACTTCTGGTGAGGGTTCGACGCTCAATCCCTTGTTCCTTGATTTCACGAGCTTTCTTCTTGCAAGTATATTTATACTTCATTTTGAGATTTGAATTAGTAGAATTCATAAATCATCATACTATCTTAGCCCTACTTGTTCATATATGTTCTTTGAGATTGATTCATTTTTAACCAAGTAGGTAGACACATTTTGCATATTAGTTGATGAACCACAAGAGTTTAGCATGAGGACATGCTAATGTTTAAGTGTGGGAAAGTTGATGAACCACAATTTTATGGTTTATATTGTATTGAATTTGGTAGATTTTATCAACTTTTTCCACATTTATTTACTAAAATAGCATGGTTTTGTGAATTTCTCCTAAGTGTGATTAATGATTGAAAACGTGCTTTCTAGGCTATTAAATTGCTAAATTTAATTTACTTTTCTCCCATTCGATGTCTTGATATATTTGTTTGAGTGATATAAAGTTTTGAAGGCAATAATAGCTTGAAAAAAATGGAAAAAAAGCATGCAAAGTGGAGAATTCATGAAGAAATGAGGATTTGCTGAATTCATGGCGACGCGTACACGTGATACATGCGTACGCGTGAGAGGGAAGTCTGCCATGCGTACATGTGACAAGCATTACGGGAGCCACATCAGACTTTTACGTTGAGTCTGACGGAGGTATTTGGACGGAGAGACTGATCCTTCCAAGTTTTGTGAAGGTCAGGGACTTAAAAGTATTTTCCAATGGTCAAGAACGAAAATATCCGCGGGACAAAAGGTCAGAGACCTATTTATCTTTTTCTCTAAATTTAATTAATAATGAAGTTTGAAAAGTTAGATTTAGTACCTATATAAATAGGGGAAGCAAGGCTTGAAACAGAATACACAATCCAAGTATAAAAACACTTTTTTTTATATATGTATACTCATCAACATATGACTTAGTTAATACATATATGAATTATTTCAGTTATATTGAGTAAATATTAATACTAGAATTTTTTATTTACACTTTTTTATTTTATATTTAATTCTTCTTTCT
>NC_029791.2:125432181-125438828 GCF_000816755.2 Arachis ipaensis | reverse complement strand
TATTTATTTATTTTACAACACGTTATCAGCATGAGAATCTGATAAAAATTTAAAAAAATTCAGGTAATAAATTTTTATTATGTCAAAACTCTCTAATCTTGAATTTAATGCTCTTGATATATCTGGAAATAACTATTTATTATTGATATTAGATACCAAAATTCATCTTAATTCAATGGATCTTAGAGATACTATTAAAGCTGAAAATAAAGCATCCCAAAAGTATAAAGGCAAAGCCATGATATTCCTTTGTCGGCATATTGACGAATGATTGAAAAATGAATATCTCCCACTAAAAGATCATGCAGATTTGTGGAAGAACTTTGAAGAAAAGTATAATCATCAAAAGATAGTAATACTTTCTCAAGCCCGATATGAGTGGACACACTTTACATGATTTTAAATCCATAAATGAATACAATTCAACAATGTTTTGAATTACTTCACGAATGAAATTATGTAGGAAAAAGATAACTGATAATGACATGTTAGAGAAAATTTTCTCGACCTTTCATATTTCGAATGTGCTCCTGCAACAACAGTATCAAGAAACAAAATTTAAAAAATATTCTGAACTAATTTCTTACCTTCTTGTTGCTGAACAAATCAATGAATTCATTTTAAGAAATCATAAAGTGCACCCAGTTGGTGTCGCCCCATTTCTTAAAGCAAATGCGGCAAATTATAACTCCAGAAGAGATAAATGGCAAGACTTTAATAAGAAGAAAAATTATGGCAGGAAGAAAAATTATGTTCACAAAAAAGGATTTCACTAGAAGTGGGATAAAGAAAGAAATAATGGGCAAAATAAATCAATAGAGGATAAATATTTTCGTTGTGGTGGAAAGGGCCATTGGTCGCGTACCTATCGTAACCCAAGGCACTTAGTTGATCTTTATCAAGTATCCTTGAAAAATGATGACAAAGGAAATGAGACAAATTTTATTTCAAAAGATATTGAAAATTACACCACTCATTATGAAGTATCTGATTTCTTTGAGGATCCTGAAGGAAATATTGGTCATTTAATCAATGATAAAAAAAGTTTAATATTTGAGTTCGTTAAGTACTCATGTAAATAATAATTTAAGAAAATTTTTGTTAAGTTTTATTTCCTATACATTTGAATTTCAAGTACGATGTATATAAATAATGTTTAATAAAATATTAATGTTTATGTTTAAGAATTTCAAAATTACTAAATGTGTCAAGTTCTATAATGATAATGATAATAATAATAATAATAATAGTAAAATTTTTAGTAAATGATACTATGTATAGTGCCTCTTAGAAAAATAATTCTAATCAAAAATACAATTTTACTACGCATGTACTTTTACTCGTTTTATTATTATTATTATTTGTCTTTGAAAAAAATGACAAAAACATATAATGAAGATGTTTGCCTTGTGGATAGTGTAAGTTTGCATACCATTCTCAAAAGTAATATATATTTTACTCATTTTGTACTAAAAGAAGAATGTCTTAATACTATTATTGGCTCAGGCAATGTGATAGAAGGCTCTAAAAAAGCTATAATTTTGTTTTATGGAGGAACAAAATTCATAATAAATAATGCACTATTATATTGTCTACTAAGTTATAATTTGGCATGATCGATTGGGTCATCTTGGAACAACCATGATACGAAAAATTATTGAAAATTTTCATAGACATTCATTAAAGAACCAGAAAATTCTTAAATCTAGTGAATTTTGTTGTGCTGCATGTTTTCAGGGAAAGCTAATTTTAAGGCCATCACTAGTAAAGATTGGATTTGAGTCTCCTAAATTCCTAGAAAGGATTCAAGGCGATATATGTAGACCTATTCATCCATCATGTGGATCTTTTAGATATTTTATGGTCCTATTAGGCGCATCTTCGAGATGGTCACATGTGTGCATATTGTCTTCTCACAACCTGGCATTTGCGAGATTACTTGCTCAAATTATTCGATTTAAAACACAGTTTTCAAAAAATCCAATCAAAACAATTTGTCTTGATAATGCTGGTAAATTCACCTCTCAAGCTCAGTATAAATGTTGAATATCCAGTAGCTCATATTCATATACAAAATATAATAGCAGAGTCACTTATTAAACGGCTCCAATTGATTGATACACCCTTACTTATGAGAACAAATCTTTCAACCATTGTTTGGGGCATGCCATTTTACATGCTGCAGCACTTATTCAGTTAAGGTCAACAAGTTATCACCAATTCTCTCTTCTGCAATTAGCTTTTGGCTAGCATCCAAATATTTTTCATTTGAGAATATTCGGGTGTGCGATATATATTCCAATTGTCCCGCCTTATCGCACCAAAATGGGACCCCAATAAAAATTGAGAATATATGTTAGATATGATTCTCCCTATATAATGAACTATCTTGAGATACAAACTAGAGATGTATTTAAAGCCTAATTTGTAGATTGTCATTTTGATGAATCAAAATTTTTAATATTAGGGAGACAGAATAAGTTTCTTGAAAAGAAACTTAATTAGAATGCATCATCCTTAATGCATTTAAATCCTCGATCAGGACAATGAACTAAAAGTTCAAAAGATTATACATTTGCAAAGAATAGCAAATGAATTATTTGATGTATTTTCTGATACTTAAAGGATAACTAAATCTTATATACCAGCTGAAAATGTCCCAATTCAAATTGATGTCCCAGTCAGACAAATAGCCACCAAAACAAATTCACGTTAGAAGCGTGGTAGGCCCGTCGGTTCCAAAGACAAAAATTCTAAAAAAAAAAGAGGTAAATACTATTCCTGTTAAAAAAGATAAAGACATAGTAAGAAGACCTGCAGTTGTCCAAAATTCTGATATAATTTTGATACCAAAAGACATTTAGGTACTTTAAAATTATGAAAATTGTGAAAATGATAAGATTTTGATAAATTTTGTCTTTACAATAAAAAAATAGAACAGGAATAAAACAATTGTCAATGAAATATTTGCATATAATGTGGCAATACACATCATGTATGAAAGTAAGGATCTTGAGCCAAGAACAGTCGAAGAATATCGACAAAGGAATGATTGGCCAAAATGGAAAGAATTTATGAAGGTTGAGTTAGACTCACTTGCAAAATGTAAAGTATTTGGACCTATAATCCGTACACCAGAAGATGTAAAAACTGTTGAATACAGATAGGTATTTGTGAAAAAAGGAAATGAGAAAAATAAAGTTGTACGCTACAAAGTTTGACTTGTGGTACAAGATTTTTCACAAAGGCCCGGTATAGATTATGAAAAAATATATCCCCTATAGTAGATGCAATAACATTGGATTATTTGGTCAGTTTATTCGCATACCATAAACTACATATGCATCTAATGGATATGGTGACAGCCTATTTATACAGATCATTAGATCGTGATATCTATATGAAAATCCATGAAGGACTAAAGATATCCAAACCATCTAATGAATATTTGCAGGAGTTATATTCAGTCAAAGTGAAAAGATCTTTATATGGTCTAAAGCAATCTAGACGAATGTGATATAATCATCTTACTGAGTATTTGGCCAAAGATGGATTCAAGAATGATGATATCTACCCATATATTTTCATAAAGAAATCTGCATCTGGATTCATTATAATTGCTGTGTACGTTGATGATTTAAATATTAGGAAAAAAGATAGATAGGTCCCTGACTTTTTAAATTTTTGACAAATACATCCCTGACAAAATTTAAATACAAAAAAGTCCCTGACTTTAACAAACGGAACTGGCTGACGTGGCTGAAACGGTGTCCAGGTGTTCGTTACGGTGCCACGCTGGAAGGAGAATAAAGTTCGAAGGACAAATAAGTCCTTGACGTCATTTTGCAAATAAAGTTCGAAGGACAAATAGGTTCTTGAGAATTTAGTTCATTATACTTCTATATGTATCATATATTACTATCTAATTGAAATATACCTATATTATGTATCATATATTACTATCTAATTTAATAATCAAATGTGTTACATGACACTCTTATTATTATTAAAATTGAGAGAAAATATTTTTTTTCGAAATTAATAAACTCCTTTCCTAAATTCTCTAATCTACCTCTCTCCATTTTTCTATTTCTCTCTACTATTTTTACTCTATATATAATTATATTTTATATTAGTAATTTGACAAATCAAAATATGTCATCCGATATTTTTTTACAATTAAAATATTTTAAATGTAAAAGTATACACATTAAATTATTTTAAATTTTAGATAACGAATGTTAAAATTAATTATTAATAAAAAATTAGACTTTTTCATATAAAAATAATAACTAAAAGTCTTATTATTTAATTTTTTTATCTGCAGATATCTTGATCTTCTTAGCCAGAGACTTTTGTCAACTTACGACTTTTTTGTAAAAGTAGTTTGATTTTATAAATCTTTTGTGCCATGCATAGTTTACACTGTTAGAACAAAGTGAACTATAATTAAAAAAAATTATTCTCGTAATGTTATTATGGATAAAAATACTAGTTCTAATATAATACACAAATGCACTAATGCTAACTTAATACATGAATGATGCACAAATGAACTAATGCTAACTTGATGCATAAATGAACTCATACTAACTAATGCCACTGGTATGATGAAAACTGAACTAATGCAATTTAACAAATTCTAATATAATACACAAATACACTAAAACTGAACTAATACAATTTAAGAAAAAAAAGTAGAAACATAACAAGCCCAATTTCTGCAATTTTAATACAAATAATTTAAATTGCAGAATACAACAAGTTAACTAGATTTCAAAATACAAGCATAATTTTATAAACTAAATTCTCATAATAGAAGCATAATAGAAGTATAATGAACTAAATTCTCAATGACCTATTTGTCCTTCGAACTTTATTTGTAAAATGACGTCAAGGACTTATTTGTCCTTCGAACTTTATTCCCCTTCCAGCGTGGCACCGTAACGGACACCTGAACACCGTTTCAGCCACGTCAGCCAGTTCCGTTTGGTGTATGAGAGGCAAATAGACGGAAGGACTAAATTGTCCTCCGTTTGTTAAAGTCAGGAACTTTTTTGTATTTAAATTTTGTCAGGGATGTATTTGTCAAAAATTTAAAAAGTCAGGGACCTATCTGTCTTTTTTCCTAAATATTATTGGAACCCATGAAAAGATTCTAATAATTATAAAAGGTCTAAAAGAAGAGTTTGAGATGAAAGATCTTGAAAAGACTAAATTTTGTTTTAGCCTCCAAATCGAGTATACAAAAATGAGATATTTATTCATCAAACAACATAAACAAAAAAGATCTTGAAGATATTTTATATGGATAAGTCACATCCATTAAGTACCCCAATTATCATAAGGTCTTTGGATGTGGAAAAAAATTAATTCTGTCCTAAAGAAGAAAATGAAGACATCCTTAATCCTGAAATACCATATATCAGTGCCATTTGAGCACTAATGTATCTTGCTAATATTACACGACCTGATATATTATTTATTGTGAATTTACTAGCAAGGTATAGTTCCTCTCTAAACACAAGACATTGGAATGGAATCAAACAAATCTTTCGATATCTTCATGGAACAGTTGATAAGGGATTGTTTCATCCATATGAATCCAAGTCACAATTAGTTGGCTATCTAGATGCAAGATACTTGTATGATCCACACAAAGAAAAATCTCAAACAAGATACCTATTCACATATGGTGATACAACTATATCATGGATGTCTACAAAACAGACGATAGCAACGACATCCTTTAATCATGCTGAAATACTAGCGATACATGAAGTAAGTCGCAAGTGTTTTTGGTTCAGGAGTTTAATCCAATATATTCTATCATTATGTGGACTGATTAATAGAAAAATAGCTCCAACTGTTCTGTTTGAAGATAATACAGCATGCATTGCTCAACTTAAGGGTGGATACATCAAAGGTGATAGAACAAAGCATATTTCTCCCAAATTCTTCTTCACTCGTGACCTTCAAAATCAACGAATAATTGATATCCAACAGATCCGCTCAAGCGATAATATGGCATATTTATTTACAAAGTCACTTCCAAAATCCTCCTTTAAAAGATTGGTATATCATATTGGGATGCACCGATTTTGAGATATTAAATAATGTTGACAAGAGGGAGAGATCGTATTCTTTTTTCCTTGGTAGATTTTTCTCCCTATTGAGCTTTTCTTGACAAGGTTTTTAATGAGGTAATCTCCATCACAAGGGTATTGTACTCTTTTTCCTTCACTAAATTTTTTTTCATTAAATTTTTCTTTAATAAGATTTTAATAAGACATAATTCTAATGAACATTCAAGGAAGAGTGTTGTGATATGAATGTCCATAAAGTATGACTTACTTTATCAAAGGGACGGCTCAGCTTTTCAATATTGAAGAAATCACCTTTTCAAGACAAATTTAATTAATAAAGTTTAAAAAGTTAAACTTGGTACATATACAAAAGTAAAATTAATATGATAAAACTGATATAAATATTAACAATAAAACTAATATACATAACCATTTTTTCTCAACTTTTTATTACTTATAATTTTTGGAGCCATTATCAGATGTTTTGAGAATAAAATAAAAAAATTATTCTCTTTTAAATAAATTCATGCTATATATACTAAAATAATTTTATTATAAACA
>NC_029791.2:125416974-125432048 GCF_000816755.2 Arachis ipaensis | reverse complement strand
ATCAGCCATGCATAGAACGAAAAAGGTTGGAATTTATGAGAAATGCGAAAAAGAAGAAGATCATTTATATAAAGTTTAAGGGTAGGAGACAGTTTCACCCAATATGTATGGAGAACGCGTGGCATAGTCCCATGCTTCTTACAATTCACAAAATTTTTTTTTTACAGGAATGGCAGAGCTCTGTGCAGGCTAAGATGCGTGGCTCCTTCCAGACTTCTCACACTCACCGAACTGCCAGCATCAGTTTTTCTCCTATAACGAGAAGCCAAGATCTACCACCCACGTATTTATCACGCACTCGACCCACTGAATTGCACATCACTACAACTAATGTAATATAAAAAATAATTTGTGCCAAACACTCTAATTTTTTTTAAACTTCTATATAGGGGTGTACATAGTCCCCTGGCCCGAAGACCCGGCCTGAACCTGAACATTTTTGGGTCTAGGTTCGGGTTTCAAAATAGACCTGGTTATTATTTAGGGTCGGGTCCGGGTCAAGGTGAACCTGACTTCACCCAATCCATGTGCACCCTAAAAGAATTAAAAAAAGGTATATATGTTTTTAATTAATTCCAATATTATGTTATATTAATTATAAGCTTATTGTTTTATCTTTAATCACACTTGTTGAATTAGAAAATAGATCAAAGAAGCATTAATTTAGAATTTATGGACAAATTCAAGTTTAAATATGGATATCAACTTCTCAGTAACAAGTTTCTATTTTATAAATAAGTGTATCATAAATAAGTTTCTTTATAAATTATTGTCTTGGGTTAAGCCCTTTAACCCTACCCAAACCCAACAACCCACCCACCCCAAATCCAAATCCCCTTTTTTACATAGACAGTTAGACTTTAATAACTTAATTCCTGTAGAAGTTAAAAGTAGTAGGAGTTGAAAAATAATGCACCCATAGCCTCCTTTTCAGACCGATATTCGTCTCTTCAATATCTTCTTTTTTCTTCTTGTTTTCCTCTTTTTTTTGAGATCTGAATTTGATGCATGGTATGATTGTGCCGGTTTGTTCAGGTCTCCTCTGCCGGCAGTGCCCCTGATGGAAGCTCTGTTGCAAAGGGTGAAGGAACCCACAATTTCTCACTGGGAGTTCCTCTCAACTAAATTGCTCGATTCCGATGTACAATCCTTATTTCGGATTAAGCTTGAAAGGTAAGTTGATTGTCTTTCTCGTTTTTCTTACCGTATTTCTATCATTTTTAATTTTGTACCTGTTTGTGACTTTCTTCTGGTTCAAACGCAGGTTGCTCCTCTGTCTGCTGCCCCCTTCCGGTTCTTTCCCTGACTTCAATGACCACTTGATTGGGTACCGTTAAAACCCAGTTTTCATTTTGCTCGATTGCACCTTCGTGATGTGTAGGCCTTTCTCCAATTCTTCTAACTTTCTTTGCTTCTCTTCTCAATTGGGTTTCAGTTATCACTGGTAATCTCACTGACCAATTGCTTGAAAGTGTACCTGCTGCTCTTTGTGTTGCTATGTGATGCGCTAAATGATTTTTCTCCCCTGGAGTCCAGATTATCCTAGCATCTGGTAAATCTTTCAAAAGATGTGCTATGTCCTTTAAATAAGCTAGTATTTCGCCTATATGATATTTTGACTTAATTGATTGTATTAATTGTAAATTATTTGACTCTATTAAAACTTTTTCCAACTGTAGACTTTTTTCCATTATCAATGCTTCCTTGAGTGCTAATGCTTCAGCTTCAAGACTGGAAAAAGCCCTAATTTCGGTTGCTGATCCTCTGATAAATTTATTGACAATCTCTAAGAACTATTGCAGTTGCTCCCTTCCTGGTAGATTTTCTGAAGCTTGCATCCACATTGATTTTCAACCAATCCTTTGGTGGAGCCCTCTAGGTAACATTTCTCATCCTCCTATTTTCTACTCCTTTGTGCTTCATTTTTACCTGTTCAACTGCCGATAAAAATTCAATTTGCATTACCTTTGCTGCTTGAATTGTTCTGTTTGGACTGATTTCTTTTCCTTGAAAATATGATTATTCCTTTGTTTCTAAATAGCCCAGCACATGAATCCTAAACTACCTATCCGTTGTTCCTGCATTTCTCTGCCTTCCTGTTTTAATCTCTTGATTGTTTTCAGCAACCATTGAACAAATGTTCGAATTAAATTATCCGCCGGTATTGCCTGAATTTGTGCTTCGAACCAAGTAGGTCTTGTCCATGGACATAATAGGATAGCATGCTCCACTTATTCTTCACCATCCCTGCATATTCTGCATATTGGACTGTTAGTAATTTTTCTTTTCCAAAGATTATAATTAACTGCAATAATATTGTGTGAGGCCTTCCATAAGAAGAGCTTTATTTTATTTGGTATTTTCATCTTCCATATCTCACTCCATACTTCCTTTATATTATCACTAGAAGATGCCCAATTATCCTCACCAACTCTCTCTTTATATTTGGCAATGTAGTATTCTGATTTTATAGTATAATTTTCATCTAATTTGTGTGGCCAAAAGAAGCAGTCTTCCTTATTGATGAGACTTATAGGTGTGCTTAGGATCTTTTCTTTTATATTAGGGGGAAACACCTGTCGTAATAACTCTTCATTCCATCCTCTCCCTTCCACCAATAAGTCTTTAACCATTAATATCCTATTATCCTGGTAATTCTTTAAACTCCCACCTTCAATAATCTAATTGTCTTTCCATATATTAATATTACTTCCATCTCCAATGCTCCATCTTCCATTTCTTCTAATAAAGTCTTTTCCTTCCACTAAACTTCTCCAAACCCAAGAGTCTCCATTTTTTTGCCTTTGCCTCCCAAAAATTTCCATCCAAAAAATACATTTCTTTTAAAATTTTTGCCCATATTGCCTCAGGATTCTTTACAAGTCTCCAAGCCTACTTAGCCAAATATGCCATATTCTGATTCTCTAAATTTTTTAATCTCAACTCTCCATCCTTCTTACTATTAGTCATTCTTTTTCAACTTATCTAATGTGTTCATCTCTCCTTTCCTGATCCAGTCCACCAGAATTTTGCTATTTTTCCTTCTAATCTCTTGCAAAAACTCTTTGGCAGCTTCACCACATTCATGACGTATGACGGTATAGCCTGAATCACTGCTTTAATTAGGATTTCTTTCCCAGCTTGATTAAGGAGTTTCTCTTTCCATCCCTCAATTTTCTTATTAACCTTATCCTCTATCCATTCTAGCGCTTTCATCTTAGATCTTCCCCATTTCGCAGGCAGGCCCAAATATTTTCCTGGATTATCCCAAGTAGATATTCCAAGAATTTCTTCAATCTGTACTTTTGTATTTATAGAAACTTGATTCCCAAATATTATTTCGAATTTATCCAAATTTATTCTTTGACCGGAGGCTTCCGTGTAAACATTTAAGATTTGAATAAGTTGATATATATCCTCTTCTCTAGCTTTCGAGAAAATGATACAATCATCAGCAAACAAAAGATGGGTTAAATTCGGAGCATTTGGAGCTAATTTCATACCAGTAATATCTCCTTCTCTCTCTACTTTATTTATCAAGATAGTAAATACTTCAGCCGCAATAATGAACAAATAGGGTGAAAGCGGATCCCCTTGCCTTAAATTCCTCTGTGGTTTGATTTTTTTTTTGTTAGTTTTCCATTCACTTTAAACCTGTAATTAGCTCCTGTAACACAACTCATCATCATCTTCACCCATTTTTGACAAAATCTAAAGTCCTTTAATACCTCTTCCAAAAAGTCCCATTCAAGCCTATCATATGCCTTATTCATATCCAATTTTATTGCTAAATCCTCCATCCCCTCTCTTCCTTTCTTTCCAATTTTATGAAATGCTTCTTGGACAATAACGATATTATTCTGTATCATTCTCCCTCCCACAAAAGCACTTTGAATTGGGGACACAATAATATCCAAAATCCTTTTCAGCCTGATTACTAAAATCCTAGATATTATCTTATAAATAAAATTGCAACAACTTATCGGTTTGAGATGATTCAAATTTTTCGGATTATCCACCTTAGGTATGAGAACCACTGTGGTTTCATTAATATCTTCTGGAATTGTCCCATCTTTAAAAAAATCTGCACCACTGCTAAAACATCCTCCTGAATAATATGCCAATATTTTTGATAAAATAAACCATTTAAACCATCTGGTCCCGGGACCTTTAAGCTTCCCATGCTAAACACGGCCTCCTTAACTTCTTGCATATTTATCTCCTTGTTTAGTTCTTCATTCATATCATCTGTAACCTTCCTTGGTATTCCTTTAATACACTTTTCAAAATGTTTTCTCCCCACCGTAGTGAACAGCTCCCTAAAGTGATTTTCGATTAAATTTAAAATATTTGTTTCTCCATGAATCCATTCCCCAAAACTGTTCTTCAACCTTTCAACTCTATTTCTATCCCTTTTTGAATGGTTGTAGCATGAAAAAATGCCGTGTTCTTATCTCCCCCATCTCAGCCATTTAAGCCTGGACTTTTATCCCCAATATTTCTCCTCTTGTCTCCAAAACTGAGAAATTTTTTCCTTAATTTCTCTCTCTTTTTGTTGTTGATTTCCTTTAAGATCAGAATTTTGCAGAATTGTAAGCTGCTCCTTTAATTTGCTTATTTCTTTATCCGTTCTCTTAAATTTCTGTTTACTCCATCTCTTTAGATCCTCCCTGCATCTCTCTTTTTTCCTCTTGAAATTATTCCAACTTCTTACTTCTTCACCTGGTTGAGTCCAACTATTTTCAATAACTTCTTTACAATCCTCATGATCTGCGCAGAATGCCTCAAACCTGAAAATCTTATTTGCTCTGTCATTTAGTTCTGTGTTCAAGATCAAAGGGCAATGATATGAACTTATAGCTAGCAGAGCTTTTAACTGAGCATGTTGAAAAGTTTTTCTCCATCTCCAATTCACCATAACTCTATCTAATTTTTCTCTAGTAATTACTCAATTTCTAGGATTGCTAAACCAGGTAAACCTATTTCCTTTCAAATCAATATCAATAAGTCCAATTTTGTTTACAAAATTATTAAACTCCTCTAATTGTACCCTTGCTTTAGGATGTAAGCCCACTTTTTTTTCTTGATGTAAAATGTCATTAAAATCCCCGATGAAAGCTAACGGCTCATTTGGGTCTCCCTTTTCCTCTGCCAAATTACTCCATAACTTCCTCCTTTGTTTGAAAATAGGATTTTCATAAATAAAAATACTAGTTTATTCCTCTCTATTGTTTTTCTTCATTTTTGTTTTAATAAAATTATTACTCCACCGGTAAACTTCAACTTTAATATTAGATTTTCAAAGTAAACATAGACCACCAGACAATCTCTGGGGTTCTACATAAAATGATTCATCAAAATGTAATCTTTTTCTAATCTTATCTATCTTATCAACCTTAGCCCTAGTTTCCATTAAGTAGATAACAGCCGGTTTAATCTGTTTACACAGATTCACTAATTCTGAAATTGTCGAGGTGGCTGCTAACCCTCGACAATTCCAGCTTATGACAATCATGGTTGAGTTGGGGGCATAATAATGCCTGCCTCCTCAGTCATGACTATGTCCAAAGCTAGTGAATCGGTTCCTTCTTCTAAGTACTTTACCAGTTTTCCTTTCATTTGTTCTGCTATTTTCTGCTTCTTTGGCACTTGATTTTCTCTTTTTGTCTCTTTCTCCTTCCATTCTTCATTCATAATCAGCTTCAGAGTATCTTTTTCTCTTTTCTTTTTAAGCTGCAGTCTTTCGTCCATGTTCTTTATAAGCACTATTTTCCATCTTGCAATCTCTTTTACATTCTCTTCAGCTGCTCCCTCTCCATTTTCTTCATCACTAGCTAGCTCCACATAGTATGCAACCTCCTCTCCTGTCCCCTGATTCTCCTTTTGTTTATAATCTGTAGTGCCTATTTTTTCTCTTACTGGTTCTCTATATTTCCAGTGCCACTCGGGTTGAACCTCAGCACTGATCAGTTCCTTTTCTTTTCTAGCTATCCTTTGGTTTTTGAGCTCTTTAGTTTGTAATTCTCCCCCCATTATTATTTTGAGAGCTTCCCTAGTTGTTATGTGCTCTGGACTATTATATTTAATTTGGGCTTCATCTTTACCCTCTTCATTCTTCTTTTCGATATTTTGGCCTCTAAACTCTCTTAGATTTTGTTGTGGCATGTTCACACTATCCTCCTGACTCCTTTCTAACCCATATCCTTCTATAACAACCTCTTTTCCTTTGGGCTGGTTTGTAGCCTGATATTCTTTTCTTCCTCCATTTTCAGCATAAGCCTCAATCTTATTGGGCCTATCAGCATAACTTGGCCCAACCTTGCTGCCCCTCCAAACTTCTCTTAAAATATTTTCTTCCTAATTTTGTTTATTTACAACCTGTGTTACTTGCTCATCTCTCAACTCTTCTAGATTTTTTAGTTGATAGGCTGCCCCTACTTCCCTCTGCTCCTCCTCATATCCCTGAAAATCAGGGATTTCTTGCACATTATCTGCCTGCACTCCAACTTCTACCATTTCTATCTCTCTCATCATTTTGTTTTCCAAGAAACATTCCTCTCCTAATCCCTGTTGTAGACACTGTTCAGCCCTAATTGCGCTCTCTTCTGTTTCTTGCTTTTCATCACTCTCCTTGTTGTTGTGTTGTTGCTCACGCGCTGGGTTAACTTCTCCTTCATTTCTCCAGCCACTCTTCCATGAACTACCTTCCTCCATGGCTGATAAAGGACGAACGGGATTCAACCCCAAACTAGCTGAGTATTTTGGCTTTGTCGGATCCCAGCACGCCATGGCAATAGGCTTACTACAATTCTTCTTCTCGTGCCCTATTATCCCACATTTGAAACAGTAACAATCAGGTAGTCTCTCATATCTGAAAAATACCCATGTCTTGGGCATTTTCTCTCTGGATAACCAAAAACCAGTTGGCAACGTCTTTGTTATATTGATACCCACTTTAATCCGTAAAAAGGACCTTCTGAGTATACCATCCACCAAAGGATTTTCAACTTCAGCAACAATTCCCATCATATCTCCCACCTTGATAGCTATTTCCTTATTCATGTAATCCAAAGGAAGCCCATGAACTTGAATCCAAAATTCTATGTAGTCATGGTTAACATCAAAGACCGATTCTCTTTCAGACCATAGCTGCAAATTGATTAAAGTAGCCCTATATTCTTTTCTCCCTCCATTTTCAGCATAAGCTTCGATCTTATTGGGCCTATCAGCATAACTTGGCCCAACCTTGCTGCCCCTCCAAACTTCTCTTAAAATATTTTCTTCCTAATTTTGTTTATTTACAACCTGTGTTACTTGCTCATCTCTCAACTCTTCTAGATTTTTTAGTTGATAGGCTGCCCCTACTTCCCTCTGCTCCTCCTCATATCCCTGAAAATCAGGGATTTCTTGCACATTATCTGCCTGCACTCCAACTTCTACCATTTCTATCTCTCTCATCATTTTGTTTTCCAAGAAACATTCCTCTCCTAATCCCTGTTGTAGACACTGTTCAGCCCTAATTGCGCTCTCTTTTGTTTCTTGCTTTTCAACACTCTCCTTCTTGCTGTGTTGTTGCTCACGCGCTGGGTCAACTTCTCCTTTATTTCTCCAGCCACTCTTCCATGAACTACCTTCCTCCATGGCTGATAAAGGACGAACGGGATTCAACCCCAAACTAGCTGAGTATTTTGGCTTTGTCGGATCCCAGCACGCCATGGCAATAGGCTTACTACAATTCTTCTTCTCGTGCCCTATTATCCCACATTTGAAACAGTAACAATCAGGTAGTCTCTCATATCTGAAAAATACCCATGTCTTGGGCATTTTCTCTCTGGATAACCAAAAACCAGTTGGCAACGTCTTTGTTATATTGATACCCACTTTAATCCGTAAAAACGACCTTCTGAGTATGCCATCCACCAACGGATTTTCAACCTCAGCAACAATTCCCATCATATCTCCCACCTTGGTAGCTATTTCCTTATTCATGTAATCCAAAGGAAGCCCATGAACTTGAATCCAAAATTCTATGTAGTCATGGTTAACATCAAAGACCGATTCTCTTTCAGACCATAGCTGCAAATTGATTAAATTGCCTCTGATGTTCCATGGACTATTCCGAACAATCTGCAATCCTTTCTTGATATCCTTAAAACTGAACAGCAATTTCTTTCTCCCTATATCTGTGACTGCAACTCCTTATGGGTTTTCCCACATCCCCAAGAGAGCATTCTTGCACATTTAGAAGCTTATCTCCTTCTCTGTGATGACTTTTTCCACTAGATTTAGGCAATCAGCTTTATATCCAAACTCTGCTCCTTTGTTGAAGCTAATCACTTTTTCTTTTATAGACTCCAGCTTGTAGGTAGTCATTTTCAATATCTTTTTGCTGTTTCAGAAACGCACCCTGAAAATAAGAATCCTAATCAAAATATTTTGTGAATGTGATCAGGTATGGAACGATTATGGCGATGAGTGTATGAAGAGTAAATGATTGAAGATTTTCTGTTGGATAAAAACCAAACGTTCTAGTGAGACTCTCCTTATGTGAAAGAAGAGATCTCTCCTACTGAGAGAAGTCGATGGCTGTGTTAAATCATTACACTTATTATTGTTAAAACTTTAAAGATTCGATTTTTATTCGGTTTGGACCCAGTATAATTATAGTCCGAAAATGTTTAGGTTTCATCGGATTTATAGCCAGATTAAAGTCTAAAAAATAGACCCGATATATATTTAGGACGAAATCTAGATTAAGACAAACTCGGTTTCACTCGACTTATATACACTTTATTACCGGGCCAGGCATCATATTGCCGATATAAAACACAATTCCCATGAGACCATCACATGATGATTAGAAAGAATGCTTCACGTGTGGGTCCTGACTCCTGAGTGAGTGACCCCACCACCATATTTTATTTTCCTTTAATTTATTTAATAATCTGATGAGTTGAGACTTGAAAGAGATAACCACAGCAGAGCCAGAGAAGGTATATACATGTCTATTTGTAAATCCAATTGAGGTCTTATTAATTAATTAGTCAAGTTGTATGACGTATATATATACTATTCAAGATTATCCAAAAAAAAAAAACAAAGAAAAAGACACACACAAGAAGTAGCATGCACGATGCACTTCATTGTTGGGCATATATATAATTATATTTACAACATTATTACATTAACGATATATATATATATATTCCACGAAGATGCCGTCCGAACCTCAAATCAACAATTATTAGATTACTGGACAGCTCTACTTAATTAGCTTAACCACTCACTAATCTTTCACAATTTACAAAAGAGAAAGAGAAAAGACATAGCAAACAAAAGATAAAGGTGATGATGATCGACTATATTAGGATCGGATCAGAAGTAGGTGTAGACCCACAAAATCCCTACATTGTTCTTCGAAACCACTACTATACATTGCATGTTGTTGGTAACATGACAATGAATCAGTAGAAGAAGAGGAAACGAAAGGAAACTCAACAGGGGAAAAAAACCTACCTTGTATAGCTAGCTAGATAGCATTAATCATTTAATTACCAACTTAATTATGTAGCATTATTATTAGTATAAAGTCTGGTTGATATTTGTTTAGTGCTAATTAATTAAACTCACTGGATGGAAAGGGTATTATTGTGGAAGAATGGTGCGCAAAATCTGGCAAAGATCGGAAAGTGTGGCGCTTAGTGCAATGGATTCGGAACATAGCTTCTCATTCTCAAGGGAGAGTAGAAGATGCTGGTGCATGGTCACGAGTAGCTGGTTCTTCAGTTCTCGATTATCGACTCTCAACCGGTTCAATTGGACCGTCAGATTCTCCATGTGCTTTTTTTTCCTGCCGCGGGACCTTCGGGCCGATTCCCGGTTTGACTGCATGCGCCTCAGCTTTCTTTCCTCGCTCGAGTAAACCGACCGGTTCGACCCCTGCGAGCCGGAGCTACTAGGGGGGCTGCCCGGATGGTGGTTAATGAGGGAAAACAGGTCCTGTATTTCGGTTTCGGTCAGCATGAACTGAACCAGCTCGTGGTCTTGGAAGGTCATGGCTTTGCTCAAGTGCATAATTAGAAAGAACCGGCGAATTGAAAAGAGTGAACCGGAGGGAGGAAGAGAGGGGAAAAGGGAGGAATCGAAGTAGGGGTGTGGGGGTATTTATGCAGAAAAGGAGGAAGACACTTGGGGCCCACAGGAGCAATGGATTTCAGAAGGCCCAGGCCCCATTGGTCCAAAAATATTAATGAAAAGTAGGGTTCACAAATCAGAGATGTATTTGTGATTCTTGTGTCTCTAATTATATTTTGTTTTAAATAAGATAACCAATTTAGGTTGGTCGAGTAGTCAACTCACTCGTCCGCTTAAGTAAGTATTGAGAGTTCGAATCTCACCTTGTGTATGCAGCAACTCATTAGTCAGCGACAGATCCTTAAATGGAGCTCAGATCCGCGACAGATTAGTCCTTAACCTGTTGGGGAATATGGGTAAACTAAAAAAAAAATAAGATATAAAGATTGTTTAATTAAAGATTAACGTCAGAGAAGGGTGGTGGGGGATACAGATTGGGGTAAGCTTTATCGTTAATGGTAATAGAAATGGGGTCCTGAGGGGAAGATTAGCTTTAGCTTAATGACGAAGGATCAAACAAAAACATAAAAACAACAAAATGGATTAGAAAGTTGGGCAACACAATCACAGGTAGGTAGTGTTCATTTTAGAAATGCATATCATTATTATTATTCTTGGTGAACAAGTCGGTGAAAGAATATACACATCATATATAAGGTCAAGGAAGACCAACTAATTAACGTTTAATTTAGTATGTGAAAAATCACCCCTCATTACCATATATAGCTGTTCATGTTTGTGGCCACACATTTATTCTTTTCATTAATTAAGATATCACAATCAAAATGGTCCCTAAATTTTATCTCGATAATTAAAATGATCTCTCAGTTTTGAATTAATCAAAATGTTCTCTCAACTAATTTATTGTTGTTTAGGCACTTGCTGTATTTTGTACGGGCTTTATTAGAGCTTTATTTTATTTGAAATGCTTGATTTTTTCTGCGCGATCATTTGGAATTTATGGTTAGAACGGAACCGCATGATTTTTCAAAACAAAGAAAAAAGGGATTGAGGAGATTATCAACATGTCTGCTTTGAGTTACAAGAAGTAGTTAAATGTTGACTCCTTCTATTATTGATGGCATTATCGGAGATGACAAAGGAGTATCTACAATTTCGTTTGTTCTATTTATTTTTAGTTTTTAGTCTCATACTATGCTGCTGATCCCTATGCTCCACTTGTTGTGTTGAGTTTTCGTTCAAAAAAAATTTTATTTTACAGTTTATATAGTTCTCGTTTGCAACCAAAATTCTTCGGGTTGAATATGTATAGTCCTTTTTCTTAGGAAGTTGTTGATGAAATGTAAGATTTGATTATATAAAATGCAAATTATATACTCGTATGTGAATTCTATTTTTACTAACATTCATGATAAGAATTCTATTTTTACTTTTTTAGATACCAGGGGAAGAATTTGACTTTGTTGTAGATCTGATAGAGGGATTATTTTGATTTACAGTTAAAAATCAAGGAACTAGTTTAATTAATTAGTTTAAAAAATTAAGAAATTATTTTGATTTTTGAGACATCTAAATAAAAATGAAAAGACTATATTATTTGAGTTATAACTCGTTGGCGTTAACGCCGTAAACTTAATGATTGATGGAGGAACTATTTTGATTTACAACTTAAAATTGAAAGACCATTTTAATTAATTTAAAAATTAAAAAACTATTTTGATTATCCAATTAAAACTAATGGACCATTTTAATTGCTATCTCTTCATTAATTTTATGAGCAATCCATTATTGTGATGTAAAAACTCATTCCATCGATAAAGTATTTAAATAGGGATAATTAATTTGCTCAAATAATATAAACAATTTTTAATTCAACTTAATTTTCCAATTAACAATGACAAAAACTCAATATTTTATCCAATTTCTTTGTTTTCATCGTTACGCCTTTCATTTCTCTTGAAATTAAACATTAACATAATTAACATCATACAATAAAAAGATATAGCAATAATGAAATAGAACACCCTCTCTTCCAAATTAAATTTGCAAAAATTCTATCTTTTTCCACTTTGCTTTATCTCCTATATCAGAGGTCACGCCAATGAAGTAGTAACCGTCAACATATTAGGAGTGAAGTGGAGATCCTGTCCATAAAATAAGTATAGTTATATAGTAATTTATATATATATAATATATAATTTGTATATTTATTATATATAAAATTACACAATTATTTTAATAATAATTAATTAATGTTAATAAGATAACTTTAAATTAACTTTTATTGTTTCCTAAACTTTATTAAAAACCTAATTTAAAATCATTTAGACCCACTCAACCATTTTTAACAAACTAAAGAAGGCATAATGAATCCAATATAAATTAAAATAATTTCTAAACTATTGGATTCCTTACATTTATAGTTTAACTTGCAAGTTGGGAGTATATGTTGTGTAAACGTCTAGCTAATGGAACTGTCTAGCAAAATTAAAGTTACTCATATATCAAGTAAGTAAATTGTGTAGGTGAAGTATAAAGAAATATGCAAAAGCTATCAACTACAATAATGTAGAGATAAGAAGTAAGAGAAATTCGCTATCTATCTTATCAAATTAACAAATATGGACGGAGACATAGATGCATTACATTTTTATCTGTCTAGATTTTTCTCACAAGAGTTTTCAGTTTGGTTTGGGAATAATGCCATTGCTTTAGTTTCCTCCTACTTTTTCGGTTGTTCTAGATTGATGTGAACTAGTCCAACCATGGCAATTTCCTATATATATCCGATATATATATGACCCTCAATTCATATAATTTCTCTAAAATATGTACCATATTTATAAGAGAGATTAATTAATGCCATATTTTATTACAATATGAATATTAGGTAGCGTTTGTTTTGAGGTACAGGGATAGAGGCTGGGAGACTGAGATTCAATATCATGTTTGTTGGCTTAGAGACTGGTACTAAAATTTCTGTCTACTCTATCCCTAAAATTTCAGTATTTCAATACCTCCAAAAAGTGGGGACACAAGAGACTGAAATTTTTAGAGACGGAAACTGAAACTTTAATAACATTTTATACCTAAAATATTCTATTTCAATTAATTAATTCCAATTTTACCCTTTGTACAAATTAAATTAGAGCTTCATTTTCGTTTCAATTTCTATCTCCCACTTTGCACCAAACAGAATACTGAGATTTATTTCAGTCTCTGTCTCTAAATCTCTGTCTCTCAGTATCAGTCTTTCAGTCTCTGTCTCTCTGTCAAACGCTACTGTTACATATGTGAGTATAGTTTACTTGTTTATTTATTTAGCACACAGAATAATTGGGAATATTCTTGGGCAGTTTTCTTAGTTGAGGACATCCATCTTTGAGGGATAGTTTTGTTTTTGGTTTGGCACTTGGCAGTTGGTTCCCCCACTTATTAGCTAGTATTTATTAAAGTGAGTGTTAGTGGAGGATAACATGCAATCCTTTCAATTGCCATTTTAGTTAACCTTGATTATAATTTATTTAATGAAGAATCAAGCAAGATAAATAAACAAACAAATCAGAGTAGGTTGCATGTGCGGTATGTAAATTATAATGGAAAGAAAAAGATAGTAGCATTTGGGTGCTTCTTCTTTATTATGTATTGTATTCAGTTCATCAGGGCTACTTGTTCCTTGTTCCTTTATCTCTCTGCTACCTTTGATTTTCTTTTTTCACTTCCAAATACACCTAAGGTTGATCCTCTTATGCACTCACTCACTCACTCAGTTCTTACTTCTTTATTAGACTATAGGAATAGGGAGCAAATCTCCAACAAACTTGGAATAAAATTCGTATTTTTTAATTTAATGATATATTTTAAGTATCGTTAAAGTTTCATAATTACTGTAAGCACTATGATGTAATCAGTGAGTATGTAAAACTGCGTTTGTTTACAGAGATAGGATACTGAAACAGGAACACAGAGACACAAAATTGTGTTTGGCAGAGAAGACATGGACAGAGACAATGTGTCCAGAGACACTGAATTAGTGTATTTTGTGTCCATCCTGACAGGAAGAACACGGAGATACTAAGTAGTGACACAATTTATTTTTTATTTTTTCTTTCATTATTTTTGTTAATTTTTCATAATTATATTTTTTATTATTATATTTTTCATCTCAAATTTTTTGAATGAAAAAATGAGAATAAATTAGATTTTCATAATTTGTTCTAGTTTATCATCAAACATAATATAAAAACACAAAATTTAGTGTCTTTGTCCATCAGTATCTTGTTTTGTCCTGTTTTCGAAAACAAACGTAGCCTAAAGGAACACAATGCAATAAGCCTGGCCTAGAATATAAAAGCATGTGATACAGGAAACTAACTAAGCTGGAGGAAGAAAAAAAAATCTATATATCCCATGCATGTAAATTATTTGGGTCATTCTATGCCTCTATGGTAAAGAGACAAGTTTGATACAGATATAGAGAAATTCTTTATGATTAAATGCCTGAATGACACTTGATTTTTATAGGAGGATGACATGCTCTTCAAAAAATTGGTTTGGTTAGTCTTAGCCAAATGTTTATAATGTAACGGGATTCTGTCTTGTTAGACTACTTAACGGAATTAGAGTGAATTAGATAAGCTTCTCACCATCGTTTTGTTTTAAAAGAAAGTATAATACATAATTGATATACGTCATGAAGCAAACATAAGAAAACATAAGAAAACGTACTCAAACCCTATCATAGTAATATCAATGAATTAATGATAAATATTTGGAGAATAATATTAAATATATATGTATATGGGACATTTGCGTCATTGAATCTTAGTTAACGGAATAATTAGATAAGCTTCTCACCATCGTTTTGTTTTAAAAGAAAGTATAATACATAATTGATATACGTCATGAAGCAAACATAAGAAAACATAAGAAAACGTACTCAAACCCTATCATAGTAATATCAATGAACAATGAATTAA
>NC_029791.2:125405600-125412725 GCF_000816755.2 Arachis ipaensis | reverse complement strand
GACACTAGTTTATTAGTTATTTATTTAAAGCTAAATCTAGCTTCTCAAATATAAATGAAACTATTAGGCTATATCTAGAAGATAGATTAATACTTGAGAGAGACTGAAAGAGTCGGAGACAACATAAATTTTTATATTGTATTTGGTGTAAAGTGTAGAAGGTTTACTTTTTATATCTTTTGTTTTATTCTATTTACCATGTTACTATTTGTTTTGAAATTAATTTCTTCAATTTTTTTATGGAATTTATTTGTTTTAAATATATAGTACGCAGACAATTCAATAATTAAGCAATATAGAAATTCAATCTACATAGTTTCTATATATTCGGATGAAAATTCACATAAAAAATTGTAAGTATTTTCTCGGTGTTTATTTGAATAATTTCGGTATTTTTGGTTAGTAATTCAATGTATTGCAAAAAATTTTCATCTTTTTCTACAATTTTGTGAACCTGGATTCATTCAGATTAACAAGATTTCAATACCGTATAGACAAGTTCATAAAAGTTTAATCTTTCAAAGAAATTTTATTAAAAATTTGGATTGAATATTTACAGAGATACAACGTATGTGTTTGTTAATTCAAAACTGTACACACAATTCAAAACAGTATTGAAGAGATATTGTTAACCGTTTATATTATACAATCTATTGACTTTCTATATTTTCTTATGTAAACCTACAATAAGAATTTTCTATATTTTGGTCCTTCTTTTTTTGTGGTGCTTTTTTCATCAACTTTTTTTATTATCATTATTTCTGTAGAGAATAAAAAATGAGGTTAAAAAGTAACAATAACATCAAGTGCACCTCAATTCATATGAAATACACCGAAAGATAAACCAAATACACTACTATCATTCTTGATTGTATCACACAATATCAGTTTAAAAAGACATGCAACTCAAGCAATTATGCACAAAATGACACAAGAAGTACTACAACAAAATTATATTCTATGGACTAGTTATAATAAATTCATAAACAAAATCCATCAAAAATAGACAAAAACATATATAAATCACTCAAACATGCACAAAATAACATTAGAAGCACTACAACAATATTTTGTTACTTAGTTACAACAAAAAAGAGGACAACAACACCAAGTGCATCTCAATTCACATAAAATACACTGAAAGACAAACCAAATGCACCGCTATTATTTCTTAATTACATCACACAATGTCAGCTCAAAAAGATGTGCAACTCAATCAAACATGCACAAAATGACATCAGAAGCACTATAACAAAATTTTATAGTTAGTTACAACAAATCTATGAACAAAATCTCTTAAAAATGGACAAAAACACATGCAATCACTCAAATATGCACAAAATAATATTAGAAGCACGACAACAACATTTTGTTACCTGGTTACAACGAAAAGAGGACAACAATACCAAGTGCATCTCAATTCACATAAAATACACCGAAAGACAAACTAAATCCAAAGCTATTATTTCTTGATTACATCACACAATATCAACTCAAAACGACATGCAATTCAATCAAACATGCACAAAATGATACTAGAAGTATTACAACAAAATTCTATAGGTTAGTTGCAACAAATCCATGAACAAAATCCCTCCCAAATAGACAAAAACACATACAAATCATCAAACATGTACAAAATAATATCAAAAATACTATAACAACATTCTGTTGGCTAGTTACAACAAAAAGAGGACAACAACACCAAATGCACATCAATTCAAATAAAATACACCGAAAATTGTTACTGATTACTACACATGAACTCACTTCAAAATATGAAAACACTTAAATATGCACAAAAACACATTCAAATCCCTCAAACACATGTAAATATAGGTTAAACTATATAAGAAACACTACGTAACATTTTTACACCGACCTAACAAAGTTATCACCAAATGAACAGTATAATGAGAACAGTAATATGTACTTTAACTCAAGAATATAAAATGAATCTACTAAATAAACAAAAATATGACTATCTAGTATTTTGTGATTGAAAATACGAAAGAGAAAAGTGAAAAACTGGACGATTAGGTAGCGTTTGGTAGAGAGACAGAGACGGAAAGACTGAGACTGAGAGACAGAGACTAAGAGACAGGGATTGAAATAAATCTCAGTATTCTGTTTGGTGCAAAATGGGAGACATGAATTGAAACAAGAATGAAACTCTAATTTAATTTGCACAAAGGGTAAAATTGGAATTAATTAATTGAAATGAAAGTATTTTAGGTATAAAATGTTATTAAAGTTTCAGTCTCCCTCTCTAAAAATTTCAGTCCCCTGTGTCCCTACTTTTTGGAGGTACTGAAATACTGAAATTTTAGAGACAGAGACAGAAATTTTAGTACCAGTCTCTGAACTAACAAACACGATACTGAGTCTCAGTCTCTCAGTCTCTGTCTCAGTACCTCAAAACAAACGCTACCTAAGAGACAGAGATTGAAATAAATCTCAGTATTTTGTTTGGTGCAAAGTGGGAGACAGAAATTGAAATAAAAATGAAACTCTAATTTAGTCTGCTGCAATCACATGGTATGCGCCTACTTACTACACAACTTATCCACAAGAGTGGGAATTAAGAATTCAGAAAAAAATTTCCAAAAGTTGTATTTTTTGTGTAATAAGTATATTAAGAATCCACCACGCGGCATAGCTTCGTTAACATTACGAAATTGGAGCAAATTAAAGCATCTGCATCACCATGTACGTACTAATAACTGGTCCTGCTTTGCTTGCAGGTCCACTATTGATTGAGAGTCTCTACCTGTCCCACCCATTTCCCACCGCCATCATTCTAAGCATGGATAATATAATAATAATTAGAGTATATATTTAAATAGGTCTTTGAAATTTTGCATCCAACATTTTTGTCTTCAAACAAAATTTATTAAGTTGAGGTCTTTGAACTTTTCAAAAATAAAATGTATAAGTTCTTGCGTCACACTTTTAAGGACTTAGAGTAAAGTATCGTTTTTGTCTCCAACGTTTGGGGTAAATCCTATTTGTGTCCCTAACGTTTAAATCGTTCTATTTGTATCCCTAACGTTTGTAAAAGTGATTCAATGTTATTCTGCCGTCAATTACACATCATGAGCACTTTAGTTTGAGTTTTAAAAATCTCTTCTTAAAGTTAGAATACAAATGTCTGGGATAGAATCAATGATCTACTCCGAAAAATAGCTCATTAAATGTTGAAACTAATTCCTACAACATTTGCATAATTCACTTTTCTAGGGACATAATTGAATCTAAACACAAATAGTGGGTATAATATTAAAATCGAACACATACAAGTGAGACCTAATTGAGAATGAATACATCCAAGTGAGAATAATTGAAAAATATAATCTGATTTGTTAGTATAATTGTTAGTAGGATAACATTGAATCACTTTTATAAACGTGAAAGATACAAATAGGACGATTTAAACGTTAGGGACACAAATAGGACTTACTCCAAACGTTGGGAACAAAAATGATACTTTATTCTTTGTTAAATAAAAATAAATAAGTTAATACTCAATTAGTTTCTAAAATTACATTCTCGTCTTAATTTAGCCTATTAAAATTTTGATTGGTTTTTCAATTTAACATTCGTAATTCATATTAGTCCTTAACTTTGTTTTTATTACAAACTGTTGATGGCGTACTAATAACTGAAGGCACAAGTTGATCTTTTTAACTATTATTTGAGATGGTAATTAAAACTCTTTTATCTCAATTTTCTTCCTGCGAAATCTTTAAAATTCTAATCCTAATTTCATTTTGAGTTAAAAAGTTTTAGTTGCTACATCACATAATCATTAGGAAGTTTAATTGTTGTCAGGCTATCTCAATAACATAAGAGACTAACATGAATTATAAATGTCAAATTGAATAAATTAAAATTTAAGATGCAAGTATAATTTAAAGGACGAAGCAGATTATTAGCTCAAAATAGAGAGAAGAAGTTGTTGAATGTGAAGGATGTGGAGAGAGATGGGGGGCCTCATCTGGAAGCATTTAAAGTGAAAGTTACAAGCAGTGGTAGCAGGGCCAATATAGATGATTAGAAAACAATGTTACGTATAATAATATATGGAGAGTGCTAGGGAACAATAAAAATTTTGAACAACATGAACAACCACCAATCAAATGAAAGTACATTACACTCTAATTTAATGCTACTAATTAAATTTACTCTTTTAACCCTATTAATTCACATTGTTTACACATTATTCAAAAATCTTGTTGGTTACCTATACTTTTCCATAATGTATAACGTTATTGTGGGGACGACATAGCCATAATTAATACACCCACTATCGCCGCTGCTATGTATTCATTATTTGTTCCCATTATAGTAAAGAAGATAAGATGCCGTTTTGTCTCTGTCATGCATACCCATCATGCCGCCTAAGTCTCTGTCTCTACCATGCATCATGAAAACAAAAACACTCTCCAATCATTCACCATGCCATGCAGTAATTTAGCTAACAACATCGCCAGCGAATAACTTGCAGGAAAAAATATGCATGTACTTTATTATGCTGCTAGGCCAAGATGAAGATGATTTCTTTTTGTTACGGTGCGTTGATGATGATGGTGGAGTTTTGGTGCATTTCTTGTAAGCTTCAACAAAAGGATCTTCTCCCTTGTTACAATGAGTATGACTAGTACTTTCCATTCGAAACGAACTGATTCTTGGATGAACTGCACACAGGAAATTAGAACTCTCTATGTCCAAATCATCAACTGCATAATCTTTATTATTCTTACCTCTGCTACTCCTATACGGAGGAGGAGGTTTTAGCTCTAAATCACTGCTCCTAATCATTGTTTTCTCACTGTTGCTTACTCTGGAGAGACCAGGCTTTGATTCCCATGAGAATGGAACGTTTATCTCATTATTCTTCTTGCTCTGTTCCATAATCACATATGTGCTATCTTCTTCAACGTTTATATCAACTTCCTAACTTCTTTAATTTATATTATAGTAGCATGTATCACGAGTTTTGTTGATTAATTAATATATAAATGTATCCAAACTTTGTTGAAAAGAGTTAGCTTGTAGATTAATTCATAGCGAGAAGACAAACAAACAAGCATGAAAGATCACACCTTACGTGATTACCGCAACTGTATAATTGAACAAAAGCATGGCTTATTCAGTGATGAAAACAAAGCCTTTAATTTGTAGATAGTTTTGCTTCATCAGGAAACTTATCATGACATTGATGAGCATATCAAATTTTATTAAATTGTTATTTTCCTTATATGTATGGTATCTTGTAACTGTCAAATAATAATAAGCTGAAATTAAAAGCAACCAAGTTATGATTGTTTAGCTTAATATGTGTTGAAATTAGACATAATTAAGGGAAGAAATTAAACTGAGAAGATTAATAAAATAATAACAATGCTAGAGAACCAAGAGGGTACCAGCCAAATGCTACTGGTTAAATCCAGAACTTCTACGTGAATGGTGCTTATGCTAGGCATTAGGATGTTTCTTCTACTAAGTATCAGAATGTTTCTTTTTCATACTAAATGGATGTTCTTTTATATATTTTATAAACTTTTTTATATACTAAGAATCGGAATTGTTGGAAGTTCTGTGATCCCCGCCCCTATTTCTCCAACGTATCATTCAGAATTTTAATTTGGGGTGAGAAGTAATTAATATCAAATATTATAAATTAAAAACAAATAAAATTAATTAAATATAATTATAAATTAGTTAAATTATTTATTTTTTGACTAATTATCTCTTGGTTCCATATATTTTTCCATAAAATAATAAAGTAAAAGATTAATTACTATCGGATTTATAACTTTTATTGTATGTAAATTATTTTAATTTAAAAATAATTAGATATTTATTTTTTTATTTTATCAACTTTTTCAGGAGCTTGATTTATAATTTATACAGTAACGAAAAACTTAAGAAACATGCGACTGAAAAGCGGGTCAGGACAAATTAAGAAGCTATGCTTTGTTTTTATCTTACATTTATTTGACGACTTCTCTTAATTTATAGGGCGATACTGATGTCTCACCTTTTCTGTATTACGCTCTGGATCTTTATTTTTCTCATCAGTGATTGATTTCACAAGAATCATATTTTTCCTTAATATACGAGCATAAACCTCAAGAAGTATAGCATACACCCAGAATATTATTTATAATCAGCTACTAAAATTTAATATTGGTATAATTAAAATACAAGAGAAATAAAGATATATTTATGAGTTTATAATTATATTTATATATAAATACATATTAATTAATTTTAATAGCTAATTTTAATGTATAAATAAGATTTTTGCATTTCAACTATAATATTTTATATTTTGGTTTGTGTTCTAGACAAAAATGACCTTTCGAGAATACAAATAAATGAAAACTTACGTTACTAGTTAACGGCTAAGTCATTAAGACTAATAAAATCATTAATTCACGAAACTGTCAAATCATGGTACTAAAAGCATATATTAAAAGTAGTAAATGTCGAATAACGTTAAACCGAAAAAAAGGGAATAAAAGGGAAATGAGAACTAAGCAGGTGGACATATTGCTCACTCTATCACCTAAGCACTATTACTAACTTAAACATTGGAGTGTTTTGCAGGTTATCCTCCCGGCCTGGTTCCAACGTTGCTTCAGCTAGCATCTCTAAATCTCATTAGCTCGTGACCTACACAAAAGGTACGAATATTTAACGGCGTCTGTGAGAATCCTACGCTACTGGTTCCACGATTGACCACAAAATTCAATCATTAATTAATCCAAACAATCCTTTCAAAGGCAACAAAATTAAGATGATGGACATGAGATGATGTTACTCTCTCTGCTAATCAGGAACATCATCAAGTTCCCCCAGGATTCGAACGTCAGGAAGTTCAAAACCCTAAGTTCAGCATTTTGTAAGCATAGGTGAGAACTATGTCCATGTCGTGAAAGAAATGCGCCATTGATCAGTGCAGCAGTTAGAGCAACAACTTACAACGATCGCAATCATGGTAATTCTATTCTCGAAGTCGTACGACTAAAGGGCGGGAAGATAGCCGTGAAAGGAGGACCCCCAGAGAGGAACCATGCTTGACGTCAAAAGGATGATTGTCGTCGTTCTCTCTTACTG
>NC_029791.2:125384196-125404033 GCF_000816755.2 Arachis ipaensis | reverse complement strand
CTCGCTCCAACATGACGAGGACCAGTTATAACTTGGTTCAACACTTTAACTTCTGGATCCATATCCTCTTTTGCTAACATCAAGACAAAAGTTCTTAGCAAATTTCACTACTAGAAGAATTTATGCTAAGCATCCGATTTTCCTACTTGGCGTAGAGCCAAGAATGGAAGAAAGCATCTAAGATTACTTAGGTCGTTTTAATAAGGCCTTATTAGAGGTTAACACACGAACTCCTGAAGTCTTGTGCTTATGCCTCATTGTTGGTTTGCTGAAAGGTGATTTCAAGAGACACTTAACTTCCAAGGATGTGAAGTCTATAGAGAAAATTCATCAGAACGCCTTGGAATATATGTGAGATGAAGACATCTCAAAAGTAGTTTCGATTAAAAAAAAAAATTCAGTTACGTCACCTAATAAGGCCGGAAGTTTAGGACAATCCTCAACCTTAAAGTCGTTAACACCACAAGTTAGGAAGAGAAACAATAAATGTGATCCTAAAAGATTCAACAACTTATAATGTGATCTTGGAAAAGAAGACAATAAATGACCTATGAGAATTTATACCAGCAAAGTTTCAGAATGATGTCCTGACCACTGAAGGTCGTGTAGTCACTGTCTGAAGAGATCGGGTAGCTATTGTAAAGTGCAATAAAGCAAGTTTGACCTTAAAGGATAAAATTAAAGATTTTACTAGAGCATTTTTGGTGGACTTGGACTCCTGAATTCAAGAGAAGCCTAGACAGAATCCAATAAAAATGTGGAGAGCCTACTCCAAGGTTGTTAGTCGGGAGTCCCAATCATCGTATGGATCTTAACCTTATTGATGAAGTAAGGTCAGCAACCAATTTAGCTGAACAAGCATTAAAGCAAAGGGTTGTAAAGAGATATAATATCAAAGTTAGACATAGGAGCTTTCAAGCAAGAGACCTAGTACCAAAGCAAGCTAATGTCGGCACTTCAGTATCTCCAAAAAAATTAACCTCTACTTAGAAAGGACCTTCTAGAGCTAAAGAAAATATAGGTAAATGGACATACAAGCTAGAAATCTTAAATGATTCCAAGGTCCTCAAAAACATAAAATGCTATCCACCTCAAAAGGTGCTATTTACCTCAAAAGATATTATTCTAAAAAAGTTACTGGAATAAAGGGAATCTTTTTCTATCAACTTAGACTTTTAATGAGGCCTAAATTTTATGTTTATTTGTACTTAATTTTGTTAGATAATTTAATTTGATATATTAATAATTGTCAATTGCTCCACACATTAATGTTTATTATTGCCTATGTAATGTGCATAAATGTTATTGCTGATACAACGGCATGACAAATATTTAAGTTAATGCTGGTACAACGGCATAACAAATATTTAAAATACATTTAATATTACTACTGATACAACGGTAATAAAGCGCAGTTAATACTAATATCGAGAAACAATAAAAAGTAAAAGCGCAATCATAAAATTTAAAGGCAATAAAGTTTCAAGTAAACTTCGCCTATAACATTTAAAAGTAATAAAATTTCAAATAAACTTAGTCTAATTGTCTAAACAAAAATTTAAAATAGCTAAAAATAACTTTTCGAAAAAGCGAGAAAAGAACTTTCCGAGAAAATAGGAAAAGAACTTGTCAACAAAGACACAAAAAAAATATCTTGAAAAAACGGTAAAAGAACTTGTCCACAAAGACAAATAAAAAATTTGTCTATAAAGGCAAATAAAATTACTAAGTGCATAAACTTAAAGTACAAATAACTTCGAAAAATTCATAAAGATCTTTACAAGATATCCACCACTTTTCCATTAACAACTCTCTTAAAAGCACTGATTTTGGAGACATCCAAGTTAAAAGCCAAGAGTTTTACTTGCTCAAGCATGTTATGCTGACAATCAAACAACTCATCCACAGCAGCACGTTCAAACTTCGTGACTGACTGGTTGAGGGTTTCGACCTCTTTCATGAGCTTGACAACTTGTTTCTTCAGGTTCTCAACTTTGTTATCTTCGCTTCTTCTGAGCTTTTAACTTTGTCCCGAAAAATGGTATTTTTCTCTTGAATAGAGGCCAAAGATATATTTAAACTCTGAATCTAAATGATAGCTAGTATTGTTAGTGTCTTTATTCTTTGCCACAAATTCAGGACAAAGATTTGAAATTTCCATATGAATATCCATAACAAAGATAACTGAGCAAAAAAGCATCCTCTAAGTCATATGATATGAGTCCACAAACTTAGAAGAATAAAAGTCTTTCTCCAGCATGCAACCAAAGGAGGTCGGAAGAACGACCCCAGATGGTTTAACGTGATTTTTTTCCTTAGTTATCAATCAATGTAACTGACCTTTCACTCTTCTGACAGTTTGAAAACCGAAAGAAGCAATTGCTTGAAGAAAACTAAAAAGTTTTTTATGAATTTTTTGGCACTCAAAATAAAAAGGGAAAAAATTTATTTATGCTTGGTCCATTAAATTTGGGTATTCTTGACTATATTGTTAAGTCAACAAATTTAAGTTGGGACACTGTTTTGGACAAAAATGACCTTTTGAGAATACTAATAAATAAGAAACCTACGTTATTAGCTAATGGCTAAGTTATTAACTCACGAAATTGTCAAATCATCATGGCATTAAAAGCATATATTAAAGACAGTAACTGCCTAATAACGTTATACCGGAAAAATGAAATCAAAGAAAATTAAAGGAGAACTTAGCAAATGGACATACTATTCACTCTATCACCTAAAACACTATTGACTTAAGCATCAGAATATTTTGTAAGTTGTCCTTATGACCTGGTTGCAATGTTGTCCAAATTAGAATTTTCAAATCTCATTAGCTCGCGACCTCCATATAAGATACAAACAATTTGAAAATACGCTTAAATATGCTGAAAATTCAGAAAACGGTTTTATAGTAAGGGATCCGTTATAATAACACCTCATATTTTAAGATCATTAAGTAGATTACACCATAAGAACCTAGGATAGGCTTGTTCAGAAAAATCTAAACACATCATATATAAAGTGAAAATAATATAATCTATCTTTCAGACTTCGAACTCCTAAGTTTAGAGAAAAATTTTGTTCCAAATTAAAAATAGCTCATTTTTATTAAACTTTTGTTGGATACTTATGATTAACTTTTTAATAAAAAGTAAATAATGCCTCTTTTGTACAATTAGTAAGTATTTGTGTAAGAGTAAATATTCAAATTAGTATTCGAAAGATTACTCATTTTTTAAATTAGTCTCTAAAATATTTTGTTTTAGTCAAATTTGTCCTTTAAAAATTGTAAGTTATTCATTTTAGTATTTTTGTCACTTCCCTTGCTAATGACGTCAAAGTTTATTAATGTAATATCTTAAATGACACTACAATACACACTTAGTAGTCTTAATTAGCGACTAACATAATAAATTTATGAAATTAGATCAAATAAACCCCAAACTTAGAGATTTCAATACCTCAAATTTTTTTCTCAATTAGATTTTAATTTGATCTAATTTCATGAACTTATTATATTAATAGTCAATTAAGACATCTATATGTGTATTATAGTATCACTTAACATGTCACATTAACAAATTTTAGTATCGTTAATAAAAAAAATGACATGATTAATTTAAATTTTTTAAAAGATAATTTTAGTTACAAATATTTTGAGATTTAATTTAAAAAATAAATAATCTTTCACAAAGAAATTTGATCATTTACTCATACCTAAATTATACACCAAACAAAGAAACATACGCAATTTCTATACTACATTATTGGGAAGAATTCCTTTTTTTTTTTTTTGGACTTGGTTGTCCCATACCACAAAAACAACAACTTAGCTAAGGAATACAACTAAAATGGGGTTTGTGATTAGAGACTTGGTTAAGTGGCATATCATATGCCTCCTTAACAACCATACTCGAGTTTAAGTCTCATGGGAGAAAAAATGAATCCAAAAATAAACTCATGTAGAGCATGTGAATGTGTTGTGTGAGTGTATATTCACTAAAATTTAAATTCAGGTACAGCATATTAAAGGACACATAGATTACCATATGAGTTAAGTCTCAACTGTGAGAATTCTTTTCGAGAATTCTTTTAATGATGTGTATATGTGTGGGTTTTTTTTAGTCTTGGGCTATAAATAGATGTCTAAATAGTAAATACACATTTCTAGGGACCGTTGTACTAAGAGAGTAAGAGTCTTTTTTGAACAAGAAGAGAGTAAGAGTCTAAGACAGAGTCCCAACTCCCAGGATGCATTCTATTTTTCGGGCTTATTGTACATCGAAGTCCAAACTTAATGGGGTGGTCCTAAAATTGAATTGTATCATCCACACTATAAGGCATAAGCCACGTATGAATGACAAAAACAAAAAGCCATGTATGTACACACTATAATATAAGTTCTAAAAATCAAACGATCCATATCAAAAAATAAAAAAAATAAAAAAATCAAACGATCAACTTATCCAAAGCTTGAAGAAGAATTGAAGGAGAGATGCCAATCGCGTCCAAAAAAAAGCAGAGATGACAAAAGAAATTTAGAAAATTTCCCATACAAGAGCTAACGATGCAAGAAAACCCTCTTCCTACCCAAAAAGTAAATGGGTAAAGTAATCTTTTGTCTTAGCATTTGGGTTTTTTTTTTCCCAAAAATATCTATAACATCTAATTTTATTTATTTTTTTTTAATATTTTTTTATTTGTATCAAAATTATTTTTGGATGTTAATTTCATCTAAAATATTGAGAATAAAATTAAAAACATTTAGGAATAGTTTTGAAACAAATCGAAAACGTTAAGTACAAAATTGAATAAATCAAAAACATTAGAGGCAAAATTAAATTTTTATTTTAACTTAATAAAATATTATAAATATCTCCTAAATTATGGTAATAATCAGATAGCAAGATTAGAAGAGTGACAAATTACTTTTTGGTTTTGTATTGAACCCATACTATAAATAAGTGAAATTGAGTGAATTCTTCTTTTGTTATATTAGAAAATAGGATAAAAATTGAGTAAATCTTTTCAATTGAATTCCTCTTTTTTTTTATCTAATTTCTAAATTATGGTGGGAACAAATTAGGCTGACGACTCTTTTTTATGTTGCTTAGCAAAGTCAGCCGTTTTCTCTATTCCGATTGATAAGATGCAAACGTCTCTTTTCTCGACCTCGGTTTGCTTGGATATTGATAAATGTGTCCGGCAATTTGTTTGGAAAGGCAAAACCGACACTAGAAGCTTGCATCAAGTTAGTTGGACCCCAAAGAAATATGGTGGCTTGGCTTTCAAAAATTCTAAGATTGTTATTTATTCTCTTCTTGACAAAGTGGTATGGCAGATTATTTCAAATAAAGACAAGTTCTGGGTTCAACTTATGTACCATAAGTATTTTAGAGGAGGTGATATCTTCAATACTCAAGCGACAAAAGGGTCATCCCATACTTGAAAGCTATTCTGGTAGCAGCTAATAAATTGCATGAAGATTTTGGATAGAATATTGGGCCTTACTCGACTCTTTCTGGTATTCTAAATGGATAAAACCGGTTCTGTTGAAGGAAAGATGGATTTTGTGCATGATCCGACCGTTACAAATACCAAGTCATAACTCGGCATCACGACTCATAATTCGGCCAAATAAATGCATAGTTCAGCGTTACACGTTACAAACCGAATACAACAGCTTGCGTACTAAGATTAAAACGTCTAAACAGATATCATCACCCATTAAGCCTTATTATTATTCTTCAATTCAAACGATGAAACAAAAGTATAACCGACTTGTTTTATTTCGCCTATAAAAGTATAACATCTTCTTCTTAATTGGACACATTAAATTCTCAATATTGACTTAACCATTGGAGTGTCTTTGCGGGTACACTCCTCCCTTGTTCCTGGCTCACGTTCTGTGCAATTGGACATCTCTTTGGAGAAAAAGCTCGGACTTCCACAAAACTCATAGTTCGACATCGAAGATAACAACACCGCTTTGTGCAATTGGACATCTCCTCGGAGAAAAGCTCGGATTTTCACAAAGCTCATAGGTCGACACCAAAGATAACAATACGGCGTCGACTCCCAGGGACCGAGCTCTCCCTTCAGATATCCATACAAGAACAGTCCATATTTCAGATACTGATCTTTGCTTAGAAGATCTAATTAATAACAATGTTTGGAACTTGAATGGGCTAGCATCTATGATTTCGAAAAGATTGAGAATGGAGATCATTAGTCACAAACTCACAATCCTAATCTCACAAGAACTACGACGCCAGGGTGGGTTTGATTGGGATTTTCCAGTCAAGAATATTCAACCAAGGATGGTTATTTGTGGTTGTTGGATAGATTCTTATCCTTTGACCGAGCAGTAAACTGGACGTGGCTTTGGAAGCTGTCCGTGCCAAAAAATATAAGAATAATGTTTTGGCTTGGTCTTCATAATGCTCTCTTCCTACTCGGCATTTTCGTTTTTGCCGAAAACCAGAGTCCTCGGCTGTTTGTCACCATTGTAATGCAGCGCCTGAAACAGTTCTTCAATGTTTGAGAGATTGTGCAAGAGCAAAACACGTTTGGCTTATTCTAGGAATGCAGCAAATTGTCAGCAATCAGGTTCAGAATTTTGAAGATTGGCTGAAAAGGAGTATTAGTTGCTGTGATATTTCTTTATTTTCAGCAGCGATCTGGAACATATGGTTGGATTATAATGTCTTTATTTTTAACAATAAAAATCATTCTCCAATGATCACTGCTTTTAGCTCGAGAATCTTTGCTGAAGAGCTTCGAAAAGCTTCATCCTCTACGCTCCACCATTCTGTGGCGTTGGTTACTTATCAATGGGCTCAGCCAGAGCATGGTTTCTATAAGGTGAATTGTGATGGGAGTGTCTTCTTTGATGGGTAGTTGGCAGCGTTGGGAATGTCTCGGGTGTGAATGTGCTTCGATCTGAAGTGTGGGCGATATGGTGTGGTCTTTTATTGGTGTTAGAACATGGAGTTACTAAGCTTGTTTGACATGGTTTTCTTTGGCTCCTAGAGAAGCTAATAGAGTGGCGGATACTTTGGCATAATAAGGTGTATTTGGAAGCATTGATCATTGTTCTTGGCTTCAACCACTAGGAAACCTACTGCAAATTTTGCATAATGATTTAGCTTAGTCTTTCTAGGTTTCTTTTATTTGTTACCCTCTCACCAAAAAAAAATTCAATCTATCTTTTATTTTCTATTTCAATTTCAATTTATCTTTTCACTTGGTCTTATAACTCGTCTGTCGGTGAAGGCACTCCAAGAAAGTGAATAATAAGCTTTGCAGAATGCAATGTGTCGAATAAACGTTTTACCTCTCTTTTATATTTTGGGATGAAGCATTGACAGTTATACTCTCAATAATTCGCATTAATAGAGAGTAATAGCATATTAGGGCGTTACAATATTTCTTTTGGTGTCCGTTGTTGATAACTGATCTATAACGTGTCTATTGCCGAATTATAGCATTAAAGACGAATTATAACGGCCATATCACCAATCAATTTCAATTCATGTCTTATTTTGTATTTTTTTTTTCGTATCACAAAATATATGCTTTGCCTTAATTAATCATCAGGTTATGGAGAGCCTCCACCACACCACTGCCTAAGAAAGAAATTTCTTACCCTTAACCTTTTTCCCCACCCGCTTAGAAATTGCTTACCTTTCCTTAACCTTCTTTCTCCACCAGCTCTTTGATAAAAGCAAATGTAACCTTTTTGGGTCACTGGACAATTTGATAGCAGATGACAGATGGCAAACCAAGCTATTTATCCCAAGTTCCAAAATGCTGAATCATCGATTCTTGAGCAAGTTGGTTTCTCAATTTGCGTGGACTAGGAAAAAGGAAGGATTCACACAATATAAATAAGTATTTTGCAGATACTCGTACCATTTTTATTTAAAAAGAAAAATTGAAACGGATTAATTTAACATGTGAATGGTCTGGAGAGAAGTGGTGATTTAAATTTTCGAGTGGGACAAAAGTCATTAAAATTGAAAACAAAGAAAGATCCAAAGAAAACTTAAAGAGAGAATAGGAATAAGAATGGAGGAAGGAGGAAGTTGTTTAAAATCAAAGATGGGGAAGCGCATTCAATGATTTTTGTGTAGCTTGCAAACACTCATTAAATATTTACTGTTACGTCACGCAATCTGAGTCCCCACCATCACCTATAACCGGGACATCTCTCATAAAAACCAGTCCATATACCAACCAACATTAGTACCCTTCAATACAAAAAACACCAAAAAGTCAAAAGCAACAAAACCCTACACAACCCAATTATCAACGCTAACATACAACGTTACGTTACGGGACTAGACATATTCTTGCAAATTCTACTACTACCATATTTTAGGGGGGAAGCAATAATTTTAAAACAAATAAACAAAAACTAAAATAACTGAAAAGGTTCTTCCTCCATTACAATGCAGGCATTAGAAGATCATTGCACAAGCTTGAACCTTCTTGTGTTTTATTCTCTGCCCTTGGGCTGCTCCCAGCACTGCTATTTGATAAAGATCCAAAGGCTGTCTTCTGAAGAACCCCAGTTGGAGAAGACCCTAATGGAGGGCTATTAGTATTATCCCACCCATCACTCATGAGGTTAAGTGCTGAGGACGAATTGTTGTTCTTGCCACATTGATTATTATCACTTCCATTGTTGTTGTTAGTGCTGAGATTCAGAACTTCTCCAAGAGGACCACCCATTGAACTCTCCCAAGTGATTGGAATCCAGTTAGCTTGCCTTGATGAGTTTGATGAATCACTTAAAGCATTGTTTCCCACTCCCAAACCCATTTGAATCGGGTCTAGTTCCCTTGATAGACGCAGGGGTGAGAGAGTGAGCTTGTCATTGGTGGGAGAGGAGGTGGACGACATGAAGTCATTGGAGGTTGTTGTCATGGGGATGGAAATGGAGAGCTCGGTCCTCTCCGACTCCGGCCACGACGACAAGGCAGAGCGGTGGTGGGTCTGGGTTTTGGGCCAGTCGTCGATGAAATGCCTGAGGGAATGATGGGAATCAGTTTCCCTGTCTGTTAAGGTTGTGGTGCTCTTCTGGGAAGGGTTAAGTAAGGAATCAGAAGTGACAAGACCAAACTCATTCCTTGAAGATTCCTGTTGGTATGGGATTTGGTGTTTGGGAATGATGAAGGGGTTTTCCTCCTTTGGTTTCAGCTCAAGAGTTGGTGGCAGCATTGGAAGTGCATCTTCAGCTTCTGGGATTCTCTCACTACCATTACTCTCCTTATTATTAGTAGTAGTAGTAGTAGTCATAAACATCCTGCAATGAGAAAATTAAAAAAAAAGTGAAGTTCTGTTGTGTTGTGTTTATTAAAAGCACATTTCCTAAACTATATCACACTTGACAGAGAGATAAATAAAGTAACAAGTTGATACGCCTAAGAGCATCTTCCTTTCCTCAAAGGAATCTCAACCACTATTATTAGCATTGACCAGTCACCATCAACACAATATTGGAATAGAATAAGATGGAAAGAACATGACCTGCTGATGGTATTAGGAGGTGAAGAATAAGGAGGAGGAGTGTTTCCGGGCACCACATTCTTGGTGGTGGTGGAGGTGGTTGTCCCGGTGAGGGCATGGCCATTGTGGCCTTCCACAGGCTTTCTTGAACGATGGCGTCCTCTGTTCATGTGCCGCTCACAATACTTCTGGTCGACAACGGCATCTCGGGAGCAACGCCATTTCTTGCCATCTGTTCTCCGGCACCTGCCTGGCTCGGGATCGGTGCTGTTAGAGAAGCCCAGATGGAACCCAGCCCAGCCCACTGCACTGGGCCTGAAGAAGTGAGAGAAGCCAGCAGAATGAAGGGCTTTCTTGATGGGAATAAGAAGATGAGATGGGACAGGGACATTAGCGGTTATATACTTGTAGATCAGGGCCTGCTGTTCTAGCTCCATCCACTGTGATGGAGTGAATGCCCCTCTCATCCCAATCCCATTCCCATTCCCATTCCCATGCATGCTATTGCTTCCCCAACTGTGACAACCTGTCCAACAACCAAACATAAGTAAGTAAATAGAGAAAAGCTTGCCAACGAGTAATAGCGAGTAATAGCTCAAATGGCATAGTCTCCCCATACTCGATTAAGAGGTTGCGAGTTCGAGTCTCCTATCTTTGGTAAAAAAAAAAAATAGAGAAAAGCTTACCTGTATTTCTTGATAAGGGAAGGTAATGATATGGGAATGTGTCTGACTTTGGTGAAGAGAAACTTAGCATTTGTTGCTGCTGCTGGTTGTTGCCACCAACATCAGAGAAGAGACTTGCATTGGATCTCAGCAAGCTTGATGACGAGTTCCTCTCGCCATTAATACTAGTCTTGGCCACTTTGTTGCTCCTCCAATATTCATCATCATCTTCGTTGTTTGTGTTGCCACCGCCAGATCTCTCCTGCTTCAACAACCCAGATCCGTACCACTTGTGCTTTGTCTCACCATCTGAACACCCAATAGAACCACCCACACCCACCAACCCATCCAAACCCACCGCCCCAAGATCCATAAAGAAAAGAAAACACAGACACCAACGAGGGAACAACAAGTAGAAGAAGAACAAGTAGGAAAAGCTAGAGTAGTAGCGCTATTAAGGTTGGGAGGGAGTAGTCATGGGACAAAAACAAGATCAACACAAGCAAAGAAGAAGAAGGGAGGCACATCATCATAGTTCATATAGATAGATAGTTAGATAGAGTGAGCTGAGAGAGAGGATGTGAAAATGAGGAAACAGCAGATATGCCTTATGACACCTTTAAAGCTAAGCTCAAACTGGAAAAATTGAAAACAAGAATGTGGCTTTTGTGTTTTCAAGAGTGAGTTTTCTGTCTTCACAAACATAAATATAATTGGAGAGAGAGAACAACCCAACTGCACCAAGTTTATATCTTGGGCGTACTCATCAAAATATCCAAATTTTTTTTTATCTACTATTTCCAAAGTTTCATGCTAATACAATAAGAGAGATAGAGAGATAGGAAACTACATTATTATTATAAATATAACAATAACAATAATATAATATTGCGGTTGCTTTGTTTCGCCCCACGCCTAGTGCATAGGGTCTTCTACTACACTTGTGGGTTAGAGAGGGCATTTATGGAAACCTACTCAGGAAAAACATTGGAATGTAGCTGGACCGAGAAGGACGGGGATGTCATTTTATGCAAATGCCTACTTAATTACCGAATTCCCCCTCCTTCCTTCCCCAACTCTCATCCACTTTACCCTCATATTTGGAACGTTTTCAAGTTGTAACCGTGAACGTAAGATATTATCGGATATGATTTCTGTCTTATTATTATATTGTAGAATAGTACATGAAGTTGATAGAGTTAGCTGGCAACAGTAAAAACCGAGAGAGTAATATTAAAATTAGTAGTTACTAGTAATGATTATTACAATGGTAAAAAAGTAAATAACAATAATTAAATTAAAATAAATAAATAAAAACTAGAGAGTTATTAATTTGCCTTGCAAAGTCCGCTAGCGGTATGAGAGTGAGTTCTCAGTTCTCACTCATCTTAAAGTAAGAAGGGCCAAAAGGTAGTAACAAAGATGCACCGCCACGTGACTCAGTCGCCACTACTCCAAAATAATTCTACCTCATCTCTATCTATACTATGTCCTATTCTCATTTCATGCCATACATTATATTATATCATTTCCCAGTTCCCACAATAATATACAATACTTTATGCCATGGTAATGTGTATAATAATAAAGTAGATCTGTATCACTCTTATGTACTTTGTGCTTCAATTGCCAAAGAGCATAACTTGAGTGCAAAGGTATGCAAGCTAGGTAGCCTAGTTCCTGAGCTTAAGATATCAAAAGATCACATTTTGTTCTCTTTTTCTTCTTCTTCTTCTTCCACTTGGAAAATACTTTTTTCTCCTTCCAAATAAAAGAAGAAAAAAAAGTTTAATTCAGGCTTTTTTTCTATTTATATTTATGAAGACATTAGCTTCCCCCAACTACTTTTTGTTACATCATAGATTCAAAATAGTAAATAAGCCCCGCATAAAGTCAGTGGCTCTGCGTGTTCACATACACAATTAAATTCCTACGTTGTTGTACTCTGCCCTCGTAACGGGTTTCATATTCTAACATCATTATTTTCTAGAGAAGAACAAACAGGACAACCTAAATAGAACTTGTAGTTTTAGACAGCCTAAAGAGAAATAACTGCCAATCCATCTTGTTAGATTGGTCTTACTCATATGAAACGGGTGTTGGAATGGGCCACATATGGCCACTTTTATGTAGTACTAACCAATTAAATGATATAATTAGTAACAAAAATATTATTCGTACATCAAAATCAGTTAGTAATATATTTGTGTATAAATATATGTGTAGTTTAACGTACGCATGGTATAATCGAATTAGTAATGCATGTGTGGTTTTATAAAAATTGCGGGAGATTACAGCAATGGAAAACCAAAGCACATGACCAGTGACCACCCTCTTTGTACTAATTAATAATTAAGGAACATAAACAAGGAGCACACATGACCAACTAGTAATATTAAACATGTTCCTTTTTTATAGTTTATGCAACCTAGCACATGACCATCTTGTATGTAAAATACATGCATACATTGCTTTTGTCATATTCTTTGTATAATATTATTTATTTCATTATAAAATTTTATTCCTCTTTTTTTAAGTCCAAGTTGACCAACTAACATTTATATCAACGCTCAAACCTGTCTAATATGAGATCCAATGTGAATCAAAATGATATCGTTGATGGTCTCCTTATCATCTCCACCTCTTCATTTTTTTTTTGTTCAAGTATGGACACGTAGCAAAAATGGAGTGAATTTGATTAGTACTTTTTTTTTCTATTTATTTATTAAATAAGAATAAATGAAAATTCACATTTTGATAGAGCTACCTATCTTAGCGATTTATTCGTAAAACTATCTACAAATTTAGAAATTGTTCAGATTTAATCGAAAAAAAATGTATTCTATGTGTTATATATAGCCTGTCTGTACAGAAGAGTATCTCATGAATGAAAAATTTTTTCTTAGTAAAAAAAAATTTCTATTTTAGTGAATTTTTTATGGTGGAAACTCAGGTGCAGTCGACTTCACATGAAGTTGATAGGTGAGAGTCGTTAGATGATTTGACTGATTTAACTAAATTTTCATCTAATAACTCTTAACTATCAATTTCACATTAAGTCTCGACTGCATCTGAATTTTCACTCTTTTTTATTTATGTGAGTTAAATTTAAAATCTTGTTTAGAGGAAAACAGTAATGTACTATTAGAACCAACCACCATTAATTATTGGTACTTTTTGTAGCTAGACTTCAATTTTCTCATCACTATTACTAGAATTCAAGAAACCATCATGAATTGAAAGAAGATAAATTTCTGTACCCCTAATAACACACATTAAAAACAAAAGAAGGAAAGTGTGAGAGAAAAACATAAATAATAGGGCAAGAGAAAAGAATATGTAGAATATGAGAGGAATGTTGGAAGGTGATGTTGCTTTCTTGCATAAAATAAAATGTATGGAGAGGGCAGAATTGATAATTTTCTTTTAGTGGGTCTTTCTTGGTAATTAAATGAACACGGAATGATGAAAATTTGCATTATATCTCCAGCATCCTTATCCATATATAGAACATATCTGCAAAATATACCTACCAATCAAACTAGGAAAAGAGTTGGTTAATATTTGGAACAAGAGTTGCAGCAGTTTGTTGGGTTGGCAATGCGTTCATTTCATTTATGTCTCCTTTCTTCTTTTATTTTTGTTCTTTTTTTTTACCTAATATACTTCTCTAGTTATACGAATTCTAAATGTTTCTGTATGTAATATAATTGCTGTAGCTGAAACAGTAGCAGCACTGATCCCATTAATATTAATATATGTATGCATATGCAGGGATAAGAGTTAGCTTTCTATTCTCTTCTATTCTATTCTATTCTAAGTTTCTAAACTCTGTCACAAATAGACCAATCTTTTTTGTTTTCTTTTATTTATTTATTTATTTTTTTTTTGGTTTTTGTTTTTGAGTGTGAGACCCCACGATGGTTCAATGACCAAAGTTGCAGGGACAGATATTTATTTCCCTTCGATTTTGAGACCCCAAAACAAGATACGCATTGATTAAGGTGGAGGACCGCACATCATCTTTAACAAGAAAATAAATTAAAATTGTTATAGTACAGTCACAAATTGCTTGCCCAAAAATTAATATAGGGCATGTATGTGTTTCCACTATGGAGAAAAAGAGTTAAAGCAACAAAAGTAGTTATGGTTTAATTGGTTATAAATGGTAATTGATTATTAGTGATTAAAGTGTGTTGAGTGAGGTAGGGACGATGGTGGTGGTATTGGAGAATGTTTCGTGGTGAGTACACAGATTATGTGGATGTCGCATTTGAGAGAGCAATTGTGAAAAAAAGGGTTTTTGGTGTGGCTTGTGTTTAAATTTTACCGGAACAAGCAAGGGAGGGTGTGGGTGTGACTATGCAATTGTGCATTCAAGTGCTTTTCATGCGGCCATTTAATTATGTGTGTGTGTGTTTGTACTGTCATTGTCTCCCAAGGTTGGGTTTCTCGGCATCGCTGTCATCACAATCTACTACACACTCTAATATGCTATTTCTTTCTTCTACAATACACACATACATACATAAGCCATATTAATTAAAGAAAAAAAGAAAAGAATCTCTGAATTGAAAAATATATTTATGTCTCTGACTTTTTTAAAATTAGGATATTTAGATTTTTCTGTTCAATTGAGATTATAAAATATAACGAAAATATCTGACATGGATGTCATTATGCTGACGTGACCGTAACGGTGTTCCATGTAAATGTGGCAGAAAGGTTTAGAGACAAAAAAATTCCTCAGCCCTAAAATGATATTGTTTCTATCTAAACCTCCTAAGCTTATCCCTGATCATCGGCTGCAACTCCGAGAATGCATCAGGTATTTGATTAGTTTTCTCTAAAAAGTTTTTAACATTCCTTTCATTCATTAGTATCCCTATGGATGAACCCTTGCTGCAACGCGTCTCCAAATTCGGGATTCAATTTGCTCACTGTACTCGTCTAAACAAGAATTTTATTGTCAAATCGTTTCGAGTAAGCATCATATTCTCTCCCTACCTTTATTTTTCAACAACTATTTTAGCGAGTCCTTGCTTGTATCATACTTAAAAAACTTTCAAGAAATGATGAATGTCAATTACATTCAATCTGAGTTACAATATATGCGTGCCAATTCTTCTATATCATATTTTGCATCAGTAGTGGTCAACATGAAAAATTAGTTAGTAAAATTAGTGAAAATATTAATAACTTTTACAACTATAGAATTGTCAAATAATTTATTTGTGGGTGAAATTTCACAAGTAATTGGAGAACTAAATTCTCTTAAAGGGCTCAATCTCTCACAAAATAGAATTAGCAACACAATTCCACAAACTTTAGGTAACTTGAGAAATTTGGAATGGCCGGAACTCTCATGAAATCAGCTAAGGGGTGAGAGTCCTTTAGCCTTAACAAATTTAAATTTTTCTAAATCTTAAATGTTTTGTAAAATCAATTAGAGAAAGCTATACCTACATGTGGCCAATTCAACACATTCCAAAATAATTCATATGGAAGAAATAGAATGCTATGTGGATTCTCTTTGTCAAAATCATGCAATGGAATTGAGAACAATGGACATATTTCATCATCTTTGACATTTGTGCATGAGAAAAATTTTGAATTTGGCTGAAAATCTGTTGCAGTGGGATATGCATGTGAAGTGGTGGTTGAAGTGCTCTTATGATGTTACTTTCTCTTCACTGGGAAGCCACAATGGCTTTCAACGTTTTTAGGTATTCGTATACAAAATAATAGAGTGAAAAAGGAAAACAACAAAAACAAAGTACTTGTAAATCATAGAAAAATGAATTAGCATAGTTATTTTATTTTCCTTTTTATTAACGTATTTGTAAAATAAATTCTAATATAGACTGATATTTCTTTGTAAAATAAATTAGAGGCAGATGATGTTTACGATGATCCTTTGAAAAAGACTGGTGCGACGGAATTTGGTTCGAAGAGAATGCAACCGTAGCGTTTTTGGGGATGGAGAGAGTAACTAACGGATGATGATAACGAAGAGGATGGGGATAGCGTTTTCGTTTTCAACCAATGGTGACGAGGCAGGCGGCGTTCAGCGAGCATCTTCAGCGACTGAAAGAGGGAAGAGGGGTTGCAATGTCAGGTCAAATTTCTGGGTTGAGCATGGATTTTTGGGTTGAGCATGGAATGGTGTCGTTTTGGGGTTGGGGGATCTTTTTGTCCCTAAGCCTTTCTATCACATCTACGTAGGACACCGTTACGGCTACGTCAGCATAACGACATCCACATCAGGCATCTTCTTTACGTTTCACAATCTTAGTTGGACTGAGAGATCTAAATGTCTTAATTTTGAGAAAGCCAGGAAACGAAAATGTATTTTTTAATCCTCAATGACCAAAATGTTTGCGTGACAAAAGTTAAGAGATCTATTTGTCTGTTTCTCTAAAAAATGAAAGAAAATAAAAAGAAAGAAAATAAAAAATAACAAAATAAAAGAAAAGAAAATAGAAGAGAAAATAGATTTTTTATGTGTTATTTAGATAAAAAAATAAAAAAATTTATTTGTTGGAATAAAAAAAAAAACTAATATGGACTAAAATCATGTTAGTACTTTTACGTCTTTTATTTTTTTATTAATTAAAAGATAAATTAGTAATTTTATCTACTTTTGCACATCTTTTCTTTGTTCTCTCTCGTTCTCTGAGAAGAAAAGATTTTGATGGACCTCACACTATTTTTCTTTCTTTCTACTTAATTTTTTTTCTCGTCTAAACAATAAAAAATTCACTTTTTTATCTGTTTTCTTTCTTTTCATAATCCTTTGATCCAAATAATGTGTATAAAGCTAAGATCGTCGTATGTATCCAAAATTCAAAGAGTTTTGATTTGAAAAAAAAAAAGGAAAAAAGAATGGAGATAACGAGGGATGAGGGCATCCATATCCATGTAAAAATAATAGAACGAATGGAAGACAGCAAAAGCGTACGGCCCATCCAGCTAGCAGCTGTGATAGGCTAATTATTCTCCCTACCACAAAGTCACACACTCATAATTGACAAGAGAGTATATACTAACGTAAAATTTTCAATTATGTCCTTCTACTCGTGTTTCAGTGATTTTTAACCGTGGATCTTAATTATAAAAATTATATATAATATATATAATTAAAATCAACAGTTAAAAATTATTAATACACCGGTATAACGATACACTTAAAAATTTTTCTATACTAATCTCTATAGGAGGCCAAACACAATGACAACGGCTTTTCAATTATTATCTACGTATATACGGCCACCGTAATCTCTTTAAGGATTCGTATAACAGTCAATACAAATTGTTATTGTAGGCATGCTTTTTTAATAAATAAAAAAAATTGTTAACTACCAGTATTTTTGACAAATACAACGAAAAAAAGTCACCTGACATTTCATTTACAGCTAGTCCATTTTTATATTAACAGATGGGTGCGAAAGGTGTGAGGTCAATTGTGTTGCTATTGTGTCATCACTCACCATCGTACGATACTAACTTTCTCTTTTTGTATATGAAAAATGACATTTATATTTTTTTTATATTATTTATTTCTCTTGCATTTTTATTTATNNNNTATTTAATATAAATTAAAATATTTTAAAAAATTAAAATAAAATAAAATTTAAAAATTTTGACCAATTTTAAGAAAAAAAAAAATCTACCCGATCAATAATTATAAGTACTACTGGTTACTGACGTAGCTCACGAAGGCTGCAGCTGTATCTGCATCATGTTATAGTTTATGTCTGTCTTGTATGTATTTTTCTTCAACAATGATATTTCACATCAATTTTATTGATATCATTGTTTTTTCTACTTTGTAACCTTTTCATTATTAACATCTCTTTTCTTTTCTTTTTTTCAGCCTCTTTTGTATACGCTCGTCTCTGCCAGAGCTGTTTTTTTTTTTTTTTTTAAAGGACTAAATTGGTTATGTCATTATTGTATTGAACAAATAACGAGTTTTTGTTTATCATTCAAATAAAAAACGTTAGCGTATGTTCACTTCTTGTTATTTTCATAAGAAATGAATAAAATGTTGTTGTTAGCATGGCTATTGGATTTTTTTTTTAAATAATAATGTTAAGAAGACAAAAAAAAATTAAAATTTATCTTATTTAGCATTTATTAATTATTACAACTTATAATAATTAATTAATATTAAATAAGACAAATTCTACCTGTTTTAATTAATATTTTTTATTACCAAATATATTTTATATACTACTGCAGTTTATGAATTTATACGTAAACTACAATATCTTGTCGCAGATTATGAGCATGTAGAAAAATTTATAAGCCACCCAATAACAGATTAGGAGCAACAAAGAGTGGTCATAAACTGTTGTACATTGTCGCGGTTTATGAAAGAATATGTACATGAAAATAACTATTGGTTATAACGGATAAATATGGAAAAAGATTATAGCTAATTTGTCGTTAATTGTAGCTGTTTACGTATTTGGGTGATCGATATAAAATTTATGAAATTGAAAGAATCAATAATGAAAATTAACCCAATTCATATTGGAGGATGTGGACAAAATATAATAAATTACGGAGTACCATCAAAATTGTGAATGATGAAGTATATTTGTCAATATATAATACTCTATGTACACAATTTATTTTCTTATTATTCATTTAGATAGGAAATTAGCGTTCTAAAATCTGTGAAAACTAGAATGAGGTAGAGAGAGAGAATTCTCAAGGGTTAAATATTTTTTCTTTTTATATCTAATCTAATTCTATTTGAAAATAAAATAGAATAATAATGTCTAAACCCTAAAAGATTATGTTTGTAAATAAAAATAACTAAGAAGAATAAAATAAAATAAATTATTAACCAAATCTTCATCCAACGAAGTCTTCATTAATGTTCAATTCCGCGCAACTGGCGTTTAGCTCCCCTGGGGCAGAGAAATTTCTGTTTTTCTGGTGCTAAACATTAGGCTCGGCATTTGGCGCTGACTGCTTCTGATTCTGGGCATGAATTACGACGTCTCCCGGGCTAAACGCTAGCAGCGACGTTTAGCGCCAGCTCACCAGAGAGCTTGCACGCGGTACGAGGCATCTGGCGCCAAAAGCCCAGTAGTGGCGTTTAGCGCCAGCTTGGCAGCAACAAATTTCTTCTTTTTTCTTCTGCATGAACTCTGTCAAACTTGTCCGAATTTTTTTTTAAATACATAAAACCACAATGCGCCTCAAAGTAGCATCCAAATAGGCTTCAAACACTAAAAAGTCAACAAAACTCAATAAATTCATATCCAAAATAACAAGAAAATAGAGGAAGAATGCTCACGCATCACAATACCAAACTTGAACTGTTGCTTGTCCTCAAGCAACTAAAAACAATATAAAACTGAAAAATAAACTTGTAATGGGCTATTGTACCCAACTTGTAGTTTGTGAGCTTTGGTGGTGACATAGCTTCGTTTGCTATTTTTGTAGGTGTGACCCTTTATGTCTCATTCAATAGTTCACATAATGCTTTCTAATGTTCCTGCCGATTTAGACTAGGTTGATAGTTTCGTTTTGTCAGCCGTTCCCCTAATTGATAGGGAATATTTAGAGAAATTTTGACTATAATATAAGATTTGTGAAAGTCGGAAAAATGAGGAGAAGTACCTTTAGAGGCTCATGACCCC
>NC_029791.2:125375088-125384062 GCF_000816755.2 Arachis ipaensis | reverse complement strand
TGCCTAATTACTAGGTTAGGAATCTATATTCCTTTTACCGATTTCGAGATGAATGTCCTTTTGGTTTCTAAGATCACTCCTTGCTAACTTCACTCGAACTCTTGGGGGTTTATGAAAGTTTATCAGCTGATATGTCAGGAATTTGATATCTCTCCCTTTGTCAAAGTTTTCTTTTATCTTTTCAAACTTACCAAACCTTTTAGCTCAAGGAAACAACAATGGGGTTCTTTTTTAGCTTCCCAAAGTCGGAAAATTTTTTCGATTTTTGAAGATTCCTTTCACGATTTTAAAACTATTTTTTCAAGGTCCGACATGTGAAAGGTGTCCGACCTTTTTACCAAAACGAGAGGGGGAGAGTATCTAATTAGTGAACAATTAGCTAATAAATTAATTATTATTCAAAGAAATTAGAAAATTAAATTTTATAGTTTAGGGAGGTAAAAATAATTAAAATACAGATTCTGACACTAATTTAAAAATTTTTTGCCCAAAATTGGGTCATTGAGTCGAACCGGTTGGACCGGGTCCAAACCGATCCCAAGTCCCAATATATATAAAGCCATTTCAGCCAATCTTCTTCTCCATTCAAGCACACACACGCTAAAACATGGTTGCGGAATTTACAATCCACAAACTTACCGGCAAGTGCACCAGGTCATACCAAGTAATACCTCAGGTGAGTGAGGGTCGATCTCACGAGGATTGATGGACTAAGTAACAATAGTTGAGTGATTAGCGTAGTCAGACAAGCAGAAAATGATGTTTTGGGGTTTCAAGTGCATTAAACAGTAAATCAGGAATTTAGAAGGCAAACAGTGAATTTGGTGTGAAAGCTATATGAGAGAATAGTTAAAGTTTCAGAGTTATTTACTTTCTGGATTTCTATTTCTTACCAACTATTTTAATCATGCAAGATTCAATTCATGGCAAACTATAATTGACTAAATTCTAATTCCTTAGTAATTTAGTCTCCTCTAACCTAGTTAAACGCCAATTCCTTGGTCACTTAATTTCGATTAGAGGTTTAAGTCCAATTCTAGTTTATTAACCACAAAAACCCTAGTTACTCAAATATAAGAGGATTATATGTCACGTATCCCGTTAAGTCTAAGCAATTAGTGTTAAGGAGGAAATACTTTCAAGCTTTTATCCAGGTAAATTACATTTTTAAGATTTAACAAGAACTCAAGTAGAAAAGGGTTATCTTCCAATATACCCTAATCCCTAAGATGAAGAACAAAAACAAATCCTTGAAATTGAAATCAGTACATTAATTAAAATAGAATGGCAATAGTATTAATCCATAGAATAAACAGAGCTCCTAACCTTAACCAAGGAGGCTTAGTTACTCATGACTCAGACAGAAAACTAGGGTTCTAAAATCTGTAAAAACTAGAATGAGGTAGAGAGAGAGAAGATTCTCAAGGGTTAAATCTTTTCCCTTTTTATATCTAACCTAATTTGATTTGAAAATAAAATAGAATAATAATGCCTAAACCCTAAAAGAATATGTTTGTAAATAAAAATAACTAAGGGAGAATAAAATAAAATAAATTTTTAACCAAATATTCATCCAACGGAGCCTTCATTAATGTTCAATTCCGCGCTACTGGCGCTAAACGCTAGTTTCGGCGTTTAGCCCCCCTGGGGCAGAGAAGTTTCTGTCTTCCTGGTGTTAAACGCTAGGCTCAGCATTTGGCGCCGACTGCTTTTGATTCTGGACATGAATTACGACATCTCCCGCGCTAAACACCAGCAGCGGCATTTAGCGCCAGCTCACCAGAGAGCTTACATGCGGTACGAGGCGTCTGGTGCTAAAAGCTCAGTAGTGGCGTTTAGCGCCAACTTGGCAGCAATGAATTTCTCCCTTTTTCTTCTGCACGAACTCTGCCAAACTTGCCCGAATTTTTTTTTGAAATACATAAAACCACAATGTGCCTCAAAGTAGCATCCAAATAGGCTTCAAACACTAAAAACTCAATAAATTCATATCCAAAATAACAAGAAAATAGAGGAAGGATGCTCACGCATCTCAACACCAAACTTGAACTATTACTTGTCCTCAAGCAACTAAAAGTAATATAAAACTGGAGAATGAAATTGTCAGAGAATTGAGTTTTCAATTAAGCTCCTGTCCATTTATTGAGTGAGGTAAATGACACTCTGCTCTTGAACAGTTTCGGCATCTCACTATCCGTTGAAGTTTAGAAGTGTAAAAGTCCTTCAGAGCTATAATTCGGATAATATTATGAATTCTCTTTCTTTTTAACCTCTGATTAATCCTTGAACATAACTCTTTCTTATTTTTTTCTTTGGTGCTTTGCACCTTGAGTCTAGCCGTGACTTCTAAATATTTTGTCTCAAACTTTACTTGACACAAAAACACCACAAGCACTTGACTGGGGAACTCTTTGAGTTTAGATTTTTCTTTTTATTTTTTCAGTCAGTGGTGCTCAGAGCCTTTTGCATACTCTTTTATTTGCACTTGGTCTCGACCCTTAGTGCTATGTCTCAAGAATTTCTTGACACATTCACACCACAAGCATATGGCTAGGAAAATAACTCTTTGAACTTTTAATCATATTTGACCTTCTTAGCCATTGATGCTTAAAGTCTTGGACCTTGCTTTCTGTTTTGTTTTTCTTTATTTTTTTGCTGTCTATTTTTGCTTCAAGGATTAATTTCTTGTTTAATTTAGAAAATCCATAATACTTCTCTAAATTTCTATGCTTCAGAACTCAACACTCTCAACTTCAATATCAATTATGCACTATTCATTTCATACATTCAGAACCACAGATAATACCACCACATCAAGACAAATAAGACACTTCAGAATATATAACTCAATTTCTCATGCAATTATATCACTTTTCTTTTCTTTTTCTTTCAAGTTCAGTGAGCAATACATGAGACCACTTTTCAAAATAAGCAAAAATTAAAGACAATTAAAACTACTAACTATAACTAGACTTAATGACTCTAATCAAGATCATGCAAAAGACACTAATAAGCACTAGAAAACAGGAGATGATGATGATAATGATGATGATGATGATAGAGCTAAAATAGGAAAATAGGCATAAAAAGTACTGAACCACCTCAGGTGTCATGGTGGCTACCTCCCCCTCTTAACGGATATCCTCTCCAAGCTCCAAAGTCGCGTATCAGCTCATCCATATCCCGCTTCTGGCTCTGCTGCTCCTCTACCAGCTGCTGCAGAATGACAGAGTGGCCCTCATGATCAATCCTTAGATGATCAACTGATTATGTCAGCTGTCCAATTGATACTGTCAGCTGACCCCAATAATTCAGTAGAGGAAAATAATATCTATGAGGTATCCTAGGTTGCTCCAGCTGAGGAGGAGGAACTGGCTCCTGAGGCGGTACTCGGGCATACTCCTTTGCGTACTCCATACCACTCCTAGTGATCGGCCTATCGACGTCAATAGGAGTGTCTCGATCAATGCAGACTCGAGCGGCCTCACATAAGCGGAAGATGAGGTGGGAAAAGACCAATCTAGCAGAAGTAGAAGCCTTCGCGGCTATGTCGTACGGCTCCTGAGTGATCACACGATGCACCCCCACCTCATTACCGAGTATGATGTAGTGAATTATCACAGCTCGGTCAATAGTAACCTTGGACCGGTTACTCGTAGGAATGATGGAGCGCTGAATGAACTCCAACCACCCTCGAGTATCAGATCGTGCCTTCCCAAATGGTATGGCTGCCCCCTAGCATCACGGCTCCACTGTGCTCAGGAGAGGCATATGTCAGTGAGGATCTGGTCCAGCCTCTGATCACTATTGACCCTCTTGATATAAGAGTGAGGGTCATCTCTGGACGGCAGTAACTGAAATATCTCCCCCACCCTCTCTGGACTAAACTCCAGGATCCTCCCTCGGACTATAGTGCGCCAGTTCTTCGGGTCAAAGTTCATGCCCTTGACATGCTTGTAATTCACCCAAGTATTGGTGTAAATTTTTCGGACCATCAGAACTCCAACATCAGTCACGGGGTTACACAGAACTTCCCAACTCCTACTCAGAATCTGCTCTTGGATCTCCGGATATTCATCCGGTTGCAAGTCAAATCGCATATACAGAATCACTTTCTTCTTGCTCACAATCTAATTAAAGTGATCCTCATGTGTCTAGGAGCTAAACCGGTTCACATCAAATGGACTGGTTGCAGGAGCCTTCTCCTTCCTCTTCCTTGAAGAGGATTTCCCGATTTTTGGTGCCATATGGATGATGATAAAAATAGAGAAGCGAAGTGCCCCAAAACCAAACTTAGAGCTTTTGCTCGTCCCGAGCAAAAAAAAAGAAAAAAAAAAAGAAAGAAAAATAGAGAACAAAATGGAACAAAGTAAAAGTATGGTGAAAAGGGGAATTAGAGAAAAGAAAGAGGTAGGAGAAAATGGATTAGGGGGTAGGTGGTGGGTCAGGGAATGAAAGGGACTTGGGAAGGATTGGAAAGAGAAGGGAATCATGTGATGTTGATGGGGATATGGTGAAAGGGTAAAAAGAAGTGGTATTTATAGATGGGGATATGGGGGTTATGGTTGAAGTGGAGTTATGGGGGACGGTTGGTGGTAGTTAGTATATGGGGAAAGGACTGGGAGTTAATGGGGGAGGGGGTAACGGTAATAAGATGAGGGGAATGGAGATGGGAAAGTAGGTAAGGGGAAAGATAAAATAAGAGTGCGACCCACTATTTTTACCGTTTTTAACTATCAAACCTTTCTTCAAAATCCATTTTCGCACTGCTGGCGCTAAACTGCAGCGTGCCATATTTTGTGCCAATTGGGGCGTTAAATGCCTATCCTGGCATTTAACGCCACTGAGAGATTCGATTTTTTTTAAGGGACGAGATGATCACTTGTACGCGCACAAGTCCGCACGTATGCGTGCCGTGAGATCTTGCTCTCGCGCTATACGCCGCTCTTGGCATTTAGCGCTACTAAGACAGTGGGCTCTTTTGTAATGTGTGCACTTCGGTGCTAAACACCCAGATCCGCGTTTAGGACCAAGTGTTAAGTGGTTCTGTCTCGGTTTTCGTGCTTTCTGGCACTAAACGCCCTGCCTGGTGTTTAGCGCCATCCAAACAGAATGCTCCCCTCGAAATTTGTACCTCCTGGCGTGAAACGCCAAGGTTCAGTGTTTAACTCTGGGGAACCCGAATCCATTTTCCTCCAGGGTGTTCTGTTTTCCTTTCAGATTCCTCCTGTTCCTGTTTTAAATACTTTGCATGACCAAATCATATGTAAAATAAAGGAAAACTGTAATTAAATATAATAATCAAATTTAAATTAGAATGGCTGTGAAATCAAAGGATACGGACTATTGGATTGCCTCCTAACAAGTACTTCTTTAACGTCAATAGCTTGCATTCAGCTCTGCTAAGTCAAGGGTTGATCATAATGCTTCAACTCCTCACCTCTTACTCTGAACTGTTTTCCTGTGTTCTCATGGATTAACTCAATATGCTCAAGAGAGAGGATTCTGTTCACTGTATGAGGTAATACTAGGCTTTTAGTCAATACCACTTTCATTCCTGGTGAGAAATCTTCAGCGGAGATATTCTTATTTCTCCATCCCTTGGGTACCTTCTTCTTGGGAACTTCCTCCTTGGTGGATGATGCATACCTAACACCAAACTTAGGTTTGATGTCAGGGAGAATTGTATTGATTCTCACCAAAGGAAGCTTGAGTTGCAAACTCTGTTTTACCTCATTAAGGGGTTCTTGGAGACTTGGATTAGTGACTTCATTCTTCATGCACTTAGTTTCTTCACTTGAATGTTGTATGGATCTAAAAACCTTGAAGATCAAAAGCTCCTCATGCACCCTCAGAACAAATTCACCTTTTTCCATATCAATAAGAGCTCTCCCAGTGGCTAGGAATGGTCTTCCCAGGATTATGGAGGCGTTTTCATACTCTCCCATGTTAAGTATCACAAAGTCTGCTGGGAGGAAGAATTTTCCTACCTTGACTAAGACATTCTCCACTATTTCATGTGCATGTTTCAGAGACTTATTTGCCATTTGTAATGCTATCCTTGTAGGCTGTGCCTATTTGATTTGCAGCTTTTTCATTACAGACAAGGGCATTAAGTTGATAATTGCACCCAGATCACATAAGGCTTTGTCAAAGATTGTGCTACCAATGGTGCATGGAATCTGAAAGCTCCTTGGATCTGGCATCTTTCTTGGCAATTTGCTCTGAATTATTGCACTACATTCCTTAGTAAGGACTACAGTTTCCATTATTAATTATCATGGTACATTATAGATGGACAAAAAAATATTATTAAAAAATAAAAAAGACTACCATCTGAATTAATGTCGGAATACTGACGGTAATAGCCCAGTCAATATTTTTTAAATTTTAAAAAAATCTATCGCCATTACCGTCGAATTAATCTGTCGGTAAAATGGCACGGAGACGTATGATATGGTGCCAACATTACGATCAAAAAATTTTCGACGGTAATGTTCAATAAATTCTGTTTTCTTACTATTTATATTACGTCGCTAAATCCGATGAAAATTATCATTGAACGCAAAAAATTCGCTAGCAATATGTTACTGGCGAGGTTTATTCCGTCGGATAAATACCGACATAAAATCAGGCGGTAAATATTTTATGGTCAAATTTTATTCACTTTTTTAATGGTAATTCTGACGGTATTCAGCGTTTTTTTTTTGTAGAGAGAAGGGACTTTCTCTGAGGCCGTTAACTAGTCCCATGAAAACTCTTTTGGTATGTAGATTCTGAATCTCCAAACATGCCTTGTTGAATCTTTCCATATAAGCTCGTAGAGATTTTCCAACTTTTTGTTTTACTCCCAAAAGTATAGCGCATGCTTGACCTTATCTTTTTAGATGAAAAATCGGGTGAAGTGCAAGATCATCGAAGTAAGTTACCAATCTTGGTGGTAAACTATTGAACCAGTTCGTTGCAGCCTTGGTTAATGTTCTCGGGAAAGCTTTACAACGAGTTGCATCTGATGCGTCAGCCAAGTACATTCGACTTTTGAAATTACTTAAATGATATCTCGGGTCAGTCGTTCCGTCGTAGAGGTCTATGTCCAGGCTTTTAAAGTTTCTAGGAATTCTAGCCCGCGTCATTTCCTCTATGAATGGATCTTCACCTCCTAAAGGTGTTTCTTCCCTATCAATGTGAGGTCTCCTACCCTTGAAATTAGATCCTAGTTTCGAGAGTTTTTCTCTAACTCTCTCTATTCTCTTACCTACCTTCTCATGACTATTTCGGATTCACGTTGTCGTTCTAGCTCCTACTCGAGTTGTTCAAGCCGACCTTGATGTCCGTGGATAAGCCCCATAATTTCTGTAGGATCTTTAATCCTTTATCCTTCATATTGATGTATTTTTGAGCTTATACTGTGTCCTTCCAGGTTGCACTGATGTGCATCTCTAGAAATACCTTTTTTGTTATCAACTCGGGGAGGTATATCTAATGCTCTCTCATCATTATATTGCTCTTCTTATCTGGCTTTAAAATTGGATCCCGTGTGTCCATCTTATGGAATGTCATCTGCCATCGTACGGTGTTGATTACCAGATCCCCAACAACGAAACCAATGTTCTGAGGCTTACTTAGAATCAGGGTGATTTGGGCTTAAACGTGAGGTCCAAGCTCTTTTCGCTGATTGCGTCCGACGTTCTCTGGTGCCGAGGTGCCGCCGTCCAACGTCTTAGTGAAGGTACAACAGACTCTGATGCTTTTAGCAAGGGTCTTAGGCAGTTTTTAGTTGATTAGAGTTTGAAGAATACTTTAGGGTGTTAGAGTATTTATAGGTGTAGAGGTATCAATATCCACCTTTTGAGTAGTTCCACCTTTAGTGGTAGGTTGCAAAGTGGTGCCAGCAATTAGCAACTAGCCAACAAAAAACAAAAAAAAACACACATTTACCTATATAAGCCTTTAATCCCTCTTTATCTTTTTCCTTCTCAAATTTCAACATTTCAGAAATAGACAAAAGTTCACAAACTACAAAACACTCTATCAAGAAATCTAAATAGAGTTTTTCTTCTTCATTTCTCTCCACAGCTTCAAGAATTTGCATTAGCTCCGGGCATCAATACAACAGAAATTTCTCTATCAACTCACCATCTAACAAGAAAGGGTATTCGGTCTCTGATGACCGAATCTTTATAAACATAGATTTAAAACTCTTGAAAGAAGATTTATATAACAAAAACAAGGAACGACCAGGGAAGCTACTAAGGTTAATCCATAAACCTTTTCGCACTCCCTTCGACTGGAACAAAGAAAAGAAAATGTTGAGAGATGCGGGAAAATCCAAAAAATCCATCAATCATTCAAAAGCTCGTAAAAATGCCCAGGAATTTGGATGTAACTGCGAAGGTGCACAGTTCAATTGAGTCAAAACCTTGCATTCAAACTCAGAAAATGGAAACCTCAAATGAAGCTCTGTCAAACCGGGTTTGTACCAATTTCAAAGCTTTGAGCTCACGCAGAGACTCAGTGTCATAATACAAAGAGGCACGGTGCTTTACATCAACATGCACCCAGCCGTAAGGGTTCTCCTTTTTTACCTCAACCACTTTTTCTTTTTTTTTTTTCTAGCCATCACCGAAACTAAAAGACAAGGAAAAGAAAGAGACACTAACCTTTTGACGTCATGTCTCTGTCTCATTCAACACCTGCACAAGAAGACCAGTTTTAGAAATTGTGTCTCTTTTCAAGATAAAAAATGGCAATAAAGCCCATTATTACACCCCACTAATTTAGTGGCTGATTCGGTAAAACTGTTTACTTCCCATGACAAATAAACGGTAAAGATTTTTCCTAGAGAAAGGCACACATTTATTGCAAGACAACCCACAAAGTTACCATTTATTATCATCATTGTTTATTATTATTTTAATTCTTTATTTTTTATTATTATTATTATTATTATTATTATTATTATTATTATTACCAA
>NC_029791.2:125372619-125375080 GCF_000816755.2 Arachis ipaensis | reverse complement strand
ACCAAGCCAAAAGCCCAAGCTTGTCAAAAGACAACGCACATTGAGCTTAGGGGCTCATAACACAAAGTTGTCTATAGACGAGGTATAACTACCTAAGAAAAGCTCAACTTACTAATATAAGCTCGGTAAGTCAAGTTTGGAGACTGTGTATTGTATCCCATATAATTCGAACGAAACAAGATGTTGAATTTGAAAAACTAATATTTAATTATATAATGAACAAACATTATAAAAAGAATTATTAATTTTTATATGATTATGTTATGTTTGCATGCAGGAAAATAAGTTTGGAAACTTGGCCTAAACTATTCATACATTATAGTCCATCAAAATGAAAACCAATTAAGCCCATAACTCAAGTATGAGGAACAAAAGAAATGAACCAAATAGTCCACAAGCCTCATACAGTTACGCACTCTACACCTCACTATACTTGAACCTAAAATTCAATTCAATTAATTTTTCTAAAGCTTCTATCGAAAGCCAAGTCCTCTCTTCTCTCTCCTTTCTCTCTTCACTTCGGTCACATCATTCACTCAACAAGAAAGAAAAAAAGAAAAGGAAAGTACAGTAGCTTTGGAGAGTGAAGAACAAAAAGCTTGTTTCTAAAATCAAGCAAGAAGGAAGGGGCTACAGCCAAGTAGCTAGTCTCATTCGGTCAAAGCACATCAAGAAGTATCTTTCCTCATTTGTGCTACATCGACGAACCAAGAAGAAAGCCACAAGGTTACAAGCACGGAACAAGCAATAATGGAGAATGTGAAGTCAACTTGGTTCAGAAGCTCATCAACGCTAAAAAAAAAATGGGAGCCAAAGCAAGGCTCTACGATCAAGATTGAAGAAGCTTGAAAAAAAAGGATGAGAGAGAAAAGATGAGTTGCATGCAATAGATTTGGTTTTCTCTCTCCTCTCTGATGAAGCCGTTGTAAAACTCTAATGATGGAGAAGAAGACAACATTAGGGTTGAAAGTAAGGAGAATAAGTAAAAAACACAGAGTTCAATCTCATAGCTACACAAGTTGTTTGAGTTCCTCTCCTTCATGTTGTTTATTTAGTATTTTCTTTTTCTGAGTTTAATTTGTCTGAGTCTCATTGAAAAATACAAACATGGTGAGGTTTATAAGAAAAAGCCAATGAGAGAAAAAAGACAGTAAGTTAAATTTTGAGAAAAAGCCATAAGATGTCTTAGAATTTCTTTGTACATCTTTCTTTTTGTTTCATGATCTTGTGAGGATTCCCTTGCAAGTTGGGTTAGCACTTTATTGTTGAAAGCTAGATTGAGGTCTAGTCAAATTCAGATTGGGTTAGAATCTGGATTTGTCCTAGATAGGATTGGGTAGATCCTAGGAAAGAATTGGTGATTGTAATCTGTTTAAAGATAGTGAAATTCCGTCACAGTTGTGATGGAGACTGGATGTAGGCTACATGGCACTAAGTAGTTGAACCTGGATACATCTGGGTGTTATTCCTTCTTCTCTACTTTACTTCTGTTTCTGTTACTCAGAAGACAAAATGAAAATGTATTTCAACTCGTTATAAGACAAAAGTAAAAATATCTCCTAAGTTACTTAGAAAAATAAAAAAGTACTATTTTGCAGAAAAAGAAGCTAAAATTCAACCTCTCTTCTCTTAGCCACTAATAACCATCACAAGTTATACCTTGGCAAAAACCACTTACCATAACAAACTCTCTCGACATCTCCAACATCCCTAAGATCTCGGCTCCTGAGAACTCGAAAATAACTAACGGCTAATTCTCCTATAGCGACTATAAATAAAAGTTCTCGGCCGAGGATATGGAGCAGAAGAACAAAAGAATAACACACTCACTTTACTCTCTTGAGTTCAAAGATATTCCACTAACTGGAGCGTCGGAATCCTTTCTGCAGGTTTCACTCTTGGGACCGAGTTCTAAGGATTACTTTCCCGCTGACCAAGAGATTCTCAAAGGCTTGAGGAAGAGCGCGGAGCCGACTTATAGCTCGACAGAGTATCCTTGCCAGAACATATAATAATATTATTACAGAAAATCTATAAAAAAATTAATCAAATAATTAATTATACTAATTTTACTAATAATAATATTAACCAAAATAATTACGTTAAAAATAATATTAACCAAATAGTAAGCTCTGAAAAAGCAAAAATAATAAACTTACATAATTATGTTGTCCCAAATAGTTGACAATATGTTTTGTCGCCAACGTATAATCACGTACCACTTTTACACGCTTATAATTTGTTATGTATGAACCTCACACTAGATACACTAAATACTCTTTCTAAATACACTGAAAGCTCTTTGGTTCACTTCACTGTCTTCTTCTACACTAAAAAATTCTCCTTTTTTAGACTGAAAAAATTCTCTTCACTTTGTTCACTCTCTGTTATTAACAAGGCAAAATCACACTCGTTTGAGGAAGAGAGCTTGGGTGGGGGCTTTTAAAGCTAAACTTTTGTT
>NC_029791.2:125361647-125372547 GCF_000816755.2 Arachis ipaensis | reverse complement strand
AAGCATGTCTCCTACATACAAATATACTGTCAACACGCATTTTTCGTGTTGAAAAATTGTCAAAAAATGAATAGAATCACTTAAAAACTGCGCAAATTTTCTGAAAAAAAGAAAGAAAATCTTTGAACCACATGCAGCAACACACAATTCTTATATTGATGGAAGCTCGCCGTGCGTCTTTCTTCCCTGCAAAAGCTGGCTCCATAGAACCACGTGTCTTTTTTTTTTCAAAGCTGGTTCTACTGAAAGTAACATGTGATCTAATTCAAACATATTGTACCTCTATATTCTAGCATAGCATATTATAATAAAATATAAATGTATAATACTCAAAGATTTTTTATATTAAAAATAATTTTTGTTAATTAAAAGCTAATTGTAATTAACTAATACTCTTGTTAGAGAATCATTAGAATCAATTTAGATCAATTTAGATCAATTAGTATCGTTTATATTTATATAGCATATCTGTATATTAATTGTAGGATTCTATGTCTTTATTACTTTGATTCATTTAGCACCTATAAATACCCCTTCTATATTGTACTTTTGATCAGACCGAAATGTACACAAAACACTTTATTCAGTTTGGTCTCTTGTTTCTAACATGGTATCAAGAGCCTAAAGTTTTTTTTCCAATGAACATTTGTTCATAGCCTCCTTATTTTTCTCTTTCGACAGTGCTTCTTTGCTCTCATTTTTCGTTCTGTTTCCGACGCTTTGGCTCGTCACCTCTGCTATCATCGTGTTCGTCTCTCCGTCAGGATTCCAACGCCGCCGGAATCGTCGCCTGAAGCCACCGGACGCGCCCTCACGCGCCGCCGGAACCTCCCTGCCCACCTCCATTGTTCTTCAGTAGCCGTTGAATATTAGTGCCGATCGCACGATCCTGGAGCTTCTACATGTCACGCCGCCAGCTTTCCCTGCAACCCGCGTACCCGCGCTCAACCCGACCTGGACCGCTGGTTGACCCGCTCTCCACCTCATCGCCTGTCTGTCTTCTCTGTCCTCTCACGGGATGCCACGTGTCACCATTCCGCTGATGTAGCGCTGACGTGTCACTGACGTGGCAGGCAGTGGGACCCTCCCTAAGGTTTTTGGTGAGCTCTTTCCGATTCTGCACTTCGATTTCTCATTTTCTGCTCCAAAAATTGCCGTTTTCTCTCCTCTCTTTGATCTTTGTGACTACTATCATAGAAAAGCCAGATGTTTTTGCTGTCACCGATAGAAAGGGTAAATTGTGTCGAAACTGTAACCATTCTGGGAACCTCTTCCCCGACTGTCATTCTGCTGAATATCGCACATGCTACCAGAAAGGTCATATTAGCTACCATTGTTCACAGCTGTTCTGCCGTTACTGCAAGCTCTCGGGACATTTAATTACTGCCTATCCTACTCGCCCACCACGTCCTGATCCACTCAACTCGTCTCCTGTCTCTCTATCTAATATTGCATCTCTTCTTCAGCGTCTTTTCTCCATTTCTGGTAATACCCTTGCTGCTTTTTCGACCCCTCCAGGTAATTCTAAATGGTACTTTGACTCGGGTTGCTTTAATCACATGTCTCCGTTGCGTAATATTTTCTCGTCCATGTCTACCACTACAAATGGACCTTCTGTCAATACTGCAAATGGCTCCCTCTTGCATGCAACACATAAGGGTTCTATATCCCAGTCAACTCTTAATCTTCCTGATACTTATTATGTTCCCAAATTAAACTTCAATCTTATTTCTGTTGGTCAACTTGTTGATCTGGGTTTTGAAGTCACTTTTTTCGTTTCTGGTTGTCGTGTACAGGATCCTCGGACGAGACAAATCATCGGGACTGGACGTAAGATCGGAAGGTTGTTTGAACTCGAGAATCTTCATATTCCTCCTGTACCAAATCTCTGTGCTACGTCTTCTCCCTCTACCCTTCACTTATGGCATCAACGTCTTGCCCACACCTCCTTAGAAAAACAGTGTCTTCTTGTGTCTCAGGGTATTTTAGGTCAAGTTCTAAATGAATCTTTTGACTGCATTTCTTGCCAAACTGCCAAACAACCTGGTTTATCTTTTCACAATAATTTATCTCTTTCTTGCTCTCCTTTTGATATCATTCACTCTGATGTTTGGGGCCCCGCTCCCACTGCCTCTATGGGTGGAGCTCGATACTTTGTCGTTTTCATTGATGATTATTGCCGTTTTACTTGGGTTTATTTGATGACTAATCGCCATGAGTTACCTCAGATCTATATCAACTTTGCTACTATGATTAAAACTCAGTTTTCCAAGGTCATTAAGGTTTTCCGACGTGATAATGCTATGGAATACCGTGATTCCAAACTCTTAACCTTTCTTGCAGAACAGGGTACTTTGTCTGAGTTTTCTTATCCTGGTATGTCTCAACAAAATGGTAGAGCTAAACACAAACACCGTCACATTCTTGACTCTGTCCGTGCAATGCTCGTTTCTTCTTCGTGTCCTGAGCGTACTTGGGGTGAAGCTGTTCTTACTGCTGTTCATGTTATCAATAGACTCCCTTTGAGCGTCTTTATCATACCTCCCCAGATTATAGTTCTCTTCGAGTTTTCGGTTGTGTATGTTTTGTTCTTCTTTAGCCTCATGAACATAGTAAACTTGAACCTCGGGCTCGTATGTGTTGTTTCCTTGGTTATGGCACTGATTACAAGGGTTATCGTTGTTGGGATCCTCTCTCTAAACGTATTCGTATATCTCGTCATGTCGTCTTCTGGGAACACCACATGTTTTCTCGGTTCTCATCCTTTGAGTCCATTCCTACTACTCAGTCACCTTTGTTTACTAACCCCAATGTTGATCTTTTTCCTAGTGATGATTCTACAGATTCTATCTCGAGTGACCCTCCACAGCCTCCTTTTCTTCCACCTTCTCCATCTCTCGATGATTCCAGACCAGACGATGATCCTGCTCCTACCGTCATGCCTCCTCCTCCCGCTCATTCTTCTAGGGTAAGGAATCCACCTCCTCATCTTTTTTATTACCATTGCTTTTCTACTATCCTTCATCAACATGAACCTAAGTCATTCATAGAAGCCTCCTCAAACCCAAATTGGCAACAAGCAATGCAGGAAGAAATACAGGCACTTGAAAAAGCACACACTTGGGATTTGGTTGATCCTTCTTCTGATCAGGAAGTTGTGGGTAGTAGATGGGTATACAAGATCAAGACTCGCTCTGATGGCTCTATTGACCGTTATAAGGCCCGCTTGGTTGCTCAAGGTTGTACGCAAGAGTATGGTATTGATTATGAAGAGACTTTTGCTCCTGTCACTCGTCTTACGTCTGTTAGGCTGCGTTTGTTTTCAGAGACAGGACAGAACATGACACTGAAACGGAGACAATAGGACGGAGACACTAAAAATTATCTTTTGTGTATTGTGTTTGGATACGATGGACAAGACACTAATGTAATGTCTAGTATTATGTTTGGATACACATGGACAAGACTAAAATATTATATGACTACCCCAAATAAAAAATTCTACAGAAACGAGAGAGTACTTGGAAAAGAAAGAGATAGAGGAAGAACAGGAAGAAAAAAGTATCTCTGAACAACGCAATAGGAAAAATAAAAAGGGGTAATAGTGGAAAAAAAGAAAAACAAAATTTATAAAATTGTCCGTGTCCACTCTTCCAAATCCCGTGTCCATCGTTGTCCTTCGTGAAAGAGTGGACACAAAATTATAAAAAACTGTCTCGGAGACAATATGTCCACTGTCCATGTCTCTGCTTCCAAACACTTTTTAAACAAATGCTGTCCATGTCTCCGTGTCCTGCCCCCGAAAACAAACGCTACCTTAGAGCTCTTCTTTCCATTGCCGCAGTTAAAAAATGGTCTCTCAGTCAGATGGATGTGAAGAATGCATTTCTTAATGGGGATTTGAAAAAGAAAGTCTATATGAAACCACCTTCGAGATATTCTTGTCCTTCTAGTAAGGTTTGTCTCCTTCGTAAGGCACTTTATGGACTTAAGCAAGCTCCTCGTGAATGGTTTGACAAGTTCAGCACTACCATATGCAGTCTTGGTTTTATTCTAGCCCTCATGAGAATGCCCTCTTCATTCGTAAAAGTAAACGTGAAGTTGTTCTTCTACTTTTGTATGTTGATGACATGATCTTTACTGGAGATGATGTTGATGGTATCTTTGATCTCAAAGCCTCACTTCACCGTACCTTTGAGATGAAAGATCTTGGTTCTCTCAGCTATTTTCTTGGTCTCGAGGTCATCTCCACCGATGATGGCATCTATCTATCTCAGGCTAAGTATGCTTCAGATCTTCTTGCTCGCGTTGGGATTACAGATAGTCGCACTGAGTCTACTCCTCTTGAGCCTAATGTTCGATTTACCCCTATGGATGGCACTGTTTTGGATAATCCGACTCTCTATCGACAGTTAGTTGGAGGTCTCGTCTACTTGACTGTCACCCGACCAGACATCGCCTATCCGGTTCATGTACTTAGCCAGTTCTTGTCAGCTCCTCGTACTACTCACTATGCGGCAGTTCTTCGCATTCTTCACTACATCAAAGGCACTCTATTTCATGGCCTTTATTTTTCTGCCCATTTCTCTTTGTCTCTTCAGGCTTACTCCGATGCTGATTGGGCTGGTGATCCCACTGATCGTCGTTCTACTACTGGTTACTGTTTGTTTCTTGGCGATGCTCTCATTTCTTGGCGTGCTAAGAAGCAAACGTTCACTGCTCGCTCAAGCACAGAAGCTGAATACCGTGCCCTCGCTGACACCACTGCTGAGGTTATCTCGGTTCGTTGGCTCCTCGAAGATCTGGGTGCTCCTCAGTCGTCTCCTACTGATGTTTTTTGTGATAACCGCAGTGCTATTCAGATTGCACATAATGATGTGTTTCATGAACGCACCAAACACATTGAAATTGATTGTCACTTTGTTCGGCAACGTATCCTTATTGATGTTGTTCGTCTCATTGCTATTGGAACACTGGATCAGACTGCTGATATCTTCACGAAAGCTCATCACCCGACTCGTTTCCAGACTTTGTTATCCAAACTCAAGCTGGTATCCTTAGCTCCCACTTGAGTTTGAAGGGGGATGTTAGAGAATCATTAGAATCAATTTAGATCAATTAGTATCGTTTATATTTATATAGCATATCTATATATTAATTGTAGAATTCTATGCCTTTATTACTTTGATTCATTTAGTACTTATAAATACCTTTTATATATTGTAGTTTTGATTAGACCAAAATATACATAAAACCTACACTTTCTTTAATTTGATCTCTTATTTCTAACCACTCTAATTAATTACCTAGTTTGAGTATTATTTTTATTACTTTGAAGAACAACAATAATTCAAGATAGTAATAATATACACACTACGGATATCGATGCATTAAAACATAAGAGAGACTAATTTTCTTGGTAAACGGAGCTGAAATGTGGGGTGTATGTGTAATCCTAAAGGCATGTCTTGTCACCACTGTGTTTCGGTCAAACTAAAGAAAGAGTCAATCCTTTTAAGCATAGTCACAAGTCTCAATGGTCAATTTGGATGTCACTGGAGAATCCTACTACAAATATTTCCAGTTTCCAAGGTCTTTAATTTGTTTCCTCAAGCAGCCACATTACATTGCTCAACAACTTTGATGTCATCTCATCGGTTTCTGTATTCAATTTCGTATATATAGCATGCACATTCTCCGCACAATGCGCCACCACCACCATAATCATCATCATCGGATTGATAAATACCGAGTGGAGGCCCTTAGCTAGTTAGCTTCTTCGTTGAGTCCTTCATTGAATACCAATCACTAGTATCTAAAATTTAAAAAATGGAATGGATTGTCAAATTACTTTCGTTATTGATTTATTAATTTATTGATTGAATTGATTTAACTATAGTTCAATTAGAATAATTATTTTATAATAAAATAATAAATAAAATATAAATAAATATACTATAACAAAAAAATTGACATAAAATATATTAATAACTTTTAATCTCATTAATTGACTTAATTCAATTTATTTTTTATTGAATTAAAAACAAAATTAACTAATTTATTCCTTCTTTAACAAAAGTCAGATAATCAAAATGAACAAATAAAAGTTAAAGACACCAGTAACTTGAAAATTTAAGTTCTAACTTAACAAAATTTTTAGTAAAATTTTAACAAAATTTCAGCACATTTTTAACCAAGAATAACAAACTTTTTAAAATTTAACAAGGATTAAGACTTCAGCACAATTTTTTTTAGCATAGCACAAAACAAAGCAACAATTTAACCTAAGTAATACTAACATGAATGATGTCACGGTGTGTGTGATTGAGAAAATATTAGAGTATTTTTAAAAAAAATTAGATGAAAATATCTTATTCCCAAGTTTCTTTCAAAGTTTAAAAACATATTTTCAAGTAATTTTTATTCTTTGGAATTAAAATACCACCAATTGTATTCCCATCTTTCTCTTAGTTATCTTTAATTTTAATGGGAATGGAATGTGTATGACAAAATAAAATGACTAAATTATTCTTACTAACCTAACCCTAACTCTTCCTCTTTAGATTTTTCTTTCTCATTTCATTAGAAAACTAAACCCTAACAGAGTCCTTCCTCCATGAAAACTAAACCCTACCAGTATTTTTTTTCTAAATTCATGGAGTCTTCACCGGTGTCTGCTCTGCCTCGCCATCGATTTAGATTCACACGACCACCACGCACCTTATTGTAGAAGGAAGATTCACTGCTTCTACACTTGTTTTGTTTGTGTTCGTGTTTCTTCTTCTGCCACTACGAGGTCGTGCATAACGGCGACGAGCTTGATTTCTCCAAATATTTGTTTGGATTTATTTGCAATATTAGTCATCCTATGGAAATGAATTGTTTGTATATATTTTTCAGTGATAAATGATTTTGAATTTGCACGTTTCTCACTTGGGAACAAATAAAATGCAACACTTTTGTATTTTCAGTGGCTCTTCATCTGCTGTAAGTTCAAGGACTTGTGATCTTCGGATGTTTCATCCTTGCCTTTTTTCGTTATATAGAATTGATTGAAAAACTTCACATTCTAGTGGCTATATGGCTGTTATGCCAAAGGCTTCTGTTTTAGTATTGGATCAATAGCAATAAAATATCGCCATTCTATTTTTTTCCTATTCCTTCTGTTATACCACTGTCTTTGTGTGCATTAGGTTTGTGAGCTTGAAAGTGGAGCTACACTTTGGGACTTGATGAACACAACTTTCACTTCTTTCTGTTTGATTTCACAAGCCTATCCATGTTGTTGGGTTTGAGAATTTTGAGTTTGTAGATTGTGTTGTTGAGATTAAGAATTTATGCAGAAATTGTTGTTTATGTTATTGTTGTATGTTTGAGTTTATATGAAATGGTGATGTGGTGTTTGTGTGTTAGGAGATTTGAGTCAATGAATTGGATCATTGATGCGTGAGCATTTTGTCTATCTTTTCCTAGTGAATTCACATCTAATTTGTTGAGTTTAATTAAGAATTAATTATATTTCAGCCACTATGGATGCTATTTTGAGTTTTGTACAAAATTATTTATTTTAGGTAGCATTCGGATGGATTTGATGAAGTTTCTGCAGAGAAAGAAAAGAACCCAAGGAGATGACCAGCGAATACCTACGCGGACGCATGGCTCACGCGACCGCGCGGAATGAAGGAAATTGCAATGACGCAAACGCGTGGACTGGAATCTGCACAAATGACGCGGACGCGTGGACGACGCGGACGCGTCACATGAGCGATCTGCAGAATTGACAGAAACGCTGAGGGCGATTTCTGGGCTGTTTTAACTCAGTTTTTAGCCCAGAAAACACATATTAGAAGCTGCAGAATGGACAAATCAAGTGGTCCCCACCCATCAACTGAAAATCTGTTAATTAATTCAAATTTAAATTCAAATCTTAAATTAGGAAAATATATTATTTTAATTTTTAGTTTTAGATAGTAGATTTTAAATTTATTATGATTAGTTATAAAAGGAGGGAGCTTTCCTTCCTTTGAGGAGGTCCTGGGGAGGATCCCATTCCATCCCAATTTACAATCCTAGTTTTTTACTCTGAACTATGAGCAACTAATCCTCCACTGTTAAGGTTAGGAGCTCTGTCTATTTCTATGAATTAATTTTATTGCTTTTTCTATTTTAATTTATGTATGAATTTATAATTTAAGAATTGTTTTCGCTCTTTATTTTATGATTTTGGGTGGAACGGAAGTATGACCCTTTTTCTATTTGAGTTCTTGTAAAACTTGGCAAAGCTTTTTACTTGAACAACAGCTTGAAAACATATTCTCCTAAATTTTAATTATCTGGATTTAACGGGATACGTAACATATAATCCTTTTATTTTTGGGTAATTAGAGTTTTTGTGGCATATAAACTGGAAATTGATCATCACCCTCTAATTGGAATTAATTGACCAAGGAATTGGCTGTTGATGAATTTTAGAGGAGACTAGAAAGGTCTAAGGAATTAGGGTCTAGTCACATATAGTTGCCATAAATTAAATCCTACATGTTTAAAATAGTCAGTAAGAAAAGTTAATCCGGAAAAATAGATAACTCTGAAGCCTTAACTGTCTTCTCAATATTTTACTCCCAACTTATTCACCTGCCTGTCTTCAAACTCTTCTTTATTGTTTAATGCTTTTGAACTCTCAATTACTCTTTTCTGTTTGTCTAACTAAGCCTATCAAATACTATTGTTGCTTAATCCATCAATCCTTGTGGGATCGACCCTTACTCACGTAAGGTATTACTTGGTACGACCCGGTGCACTTGCCGGTAAGTTTGTGGGTTATAAATTCCGCACCAATCATTGGATGAGAAAAAAAGTGTGCTTGCAACAATGGAAGCCATTGTTTTCTTTCTTTAACACACACACACGTACGTTTGTATTGTTGTAGCATGCATGACCTGTTGCTTATGATTTGATGATGAGGTTATCAGTGATACATCAACTGAAACGATGAAGTTATCAGTGATACATCTACTGAAATGGAAAAATTTCATTTTAATTAGTGTAGTTTTCAATTCTAGACTGAAGTAGCACTCATATGTATTGCATATATGTCTTGAAGATGAAACTAAATTATATGATCTGTATTATGTATTGCATACTTGAATTGATTTACAATGTTCTTTTAACTAAATATTTTAATGTTTTCTTCTTTTTTTGACATAATGGATTCTAAACAGAAATATGAGAGTTATTGCCTGCTTGATTTTACGTTTCGAATTAATGAATGACCTTATAGTTAAGTTGTTGATGATTTGCTATATTTTGATTATATTGCAATTGAGAAAAAAATGGAATGATAGTTATAGTAGACATGTAGTAAGGGATGTTAGTGTCAATAGGATTATTTATTTTAGTGATCTAGCATGTATAGAAAACACAAGAATAGACAGGCGTGACTTTCATGTATTGTGTAACATGCTTAGAGGGGTTGGCAGGTTAGAACAAAGTAGGAATATAGATGTAGAAGAATGATTGCCATGTTTTTACATATTATAGCACATGATGTCAAAATTAGCGTAACAAAGAGATAATTTGTGAAATCTGAAGAAATATTTAGTAGGCGGTTTAATGACGTATTGCATGCTATTTTGAGATGTGATAATCTCTTACTGAAGAAACCTCAACCAGCCAGGATAGAATGGATGAACGATAATAATAGTTCAAGGTAATTTATCTTGCTAATGTTATTAAACCTAATATGTTTGGTGTGCTTTAGGATAGAGTTAATTAATTTTTTTTAGATTTTAGAATTGTCTAGGGGCCTTAGATGGTACCCATATCAAAGTCAATGTCTTTGAGGCTAATAAGTCTAGATATCGAAACAAAAAAGGTGACATAACAACCAATGTGCTTGGAGTGGTTACTCTCGATATGCAATTTATCTATGTACTGGCGAGTTGGGAGGGTTCAGCTGTAGATTCTAGGGTATTGCAAGATGCACTATTTTGCAATGGGTTTAGTGTTCTCCGAGGTATTTTATTGAGACTTTAATATATTATCAAAGTAACTATTTGATATTTCATTAATTTTGTTTAATTTTATATGTCACACTAGGTTATTACTAATTATGTGATACTGGATACATGAATTATGGAAAATTTTTGGCACCTTATAAAGAACAAAAATATCATTTGAGTGAGTTTAATTCACATAATCAATCCAGTACAGCCCAAGAGCTTTTTAATATGAAACACTCACAAGTTAGAAATGTCATTGAAACGACATTTGGAGTATTGAAAGCAAGATAGAAAATTTTAAGAAAAAGGTCATTTTATTCTATTAAGACTCAAGGAAGAGTCAAAACTGCATGTTGTATTTTGTATAACCACATTAGAAGAGTGATGTTTGTGGATCCTATTGATGAGTTAGTAGATCAAAATATGCTTGGAGTAGATAGTGGAACGATCCACCATATTGAGAGCGATGCTTGGAGTAGATGGAGGGATCAACTTGCACAAGAAATGTGGAACCAATAGAAGAGAAAACATCACACTCGATAATTGTGATCATTTTTCTATGTGTGAGGCTATTTATCGTAATATTGATTTCATTTTGTTGATGGATTGTTCTTGTACAAGAGTTGTGCATGTATGTTTATTAGTGCTAGCAATTTTTTACTTTTAAGATTTCTTTGTAACTTTTATTTGGATAATAGTAAAATTTTTTAATACATGTTATTAGAATTGTTGAGATTTATTTTATATAAATTCAATTATGGATTATGAGGTGAATTATGAATTATGGTTTAGGTAAGTATTTTGTGCTAACTTTAATTTTGATAATGTTAATTTGAATTAAAGATATTTAATATTAGGAGTATTTTAGATTTTATAAAAAAATTAAAATCAATAATAAC
>NC_029791.2:125359684-125361460 GCF_000816755.2 Arachis ipaensis | reverse complement strand
AATGTTAATTTTAATTAAAAAGATATTTGTTATTAAGGATATTTTAGTAAATTAAAAAATAGAATCGATAATAAATTTAATTAAACATATTTTTTATTAAGGATATTTTAGTAAATTTTTTTATTAGATTTATTTTTATAAATTCAAAATGTAAAAAAGTAATAATATTTGATTAGATTTATATTTAGTTTTTTAAGAAAACTAGAGTCTAATACTTTGGTTGAATATTTGATATTAGGAGTATTTTTGGAAATAAAAATATTTCTTTTGTCCAAAAAAAATAATATTAACCTTTTAATTATTGAAAATATATTCATATGTAAATTTTTTTATGTGTTTATTAAGTTTAATCATTAATTTTTTAATTTGAATAATAGTCATTAACCTTTTAATTTGAATGAGTAAGAGAGACATATTACATAATATGACCAAAAAATTTAGATCCAACCAAACAAAAAATTATTCGTTCTCAGAAATATTACACAAAATTTTAAAGTATTAGATTTTGTAAACCAAACATAGAAATGCTATATGCCAAGTAATCTTATTCCTAGACATTGTATTCTTAGAGATGATATTCTTAAAATTGAAAACTAATATTTGAACCAAACGCACCCTCAATTTGTTACGCACTGTGCCTATGGCAGCATTCACTAAGCATTTTGTCTACTATTTTATTAAAAAGTCCAAATCGTTATTATGTTAAGCGTATTAGAAAAAGAAACCCAACTTTCAGGAGCCGATAACAAAATTATGAAATTCTAACAAGATCAAATGTTTAGACTAAAATTATAATAAGCAAAATCAACGCTCAATATTATTAAATATTCAGACTAAAATCATGATAAAAAAAAATGTCTACTTTTATTATTTATAAACACATTAAAAAAGGATAGACACGCACAAATTTAGCATGATTTTGAAGTAGAACAAGAGTGAGCGCAGATGAAATCAATGGTAGCATGTTAGCAAGGCACGATAGAGGCAACAACAGAAGTAGTAGCTCTAGTGGTCCTCTTCGAGCTCAAACACGGTAAAAGCAATAATGGCTTCACCCTTCACATCACCTCCTCCCGCGACCTCCACCCCTTCTTTCCCCTTCGCAGCACGTTCTCTCTCTGCCTCGTCACTTAACAACGACGACGGCGGATGGCAGTAGGAGCGCGACGAATCAGACAAAGACCAGGACTGAGACCGAACTCGAGGAATAAGATGCGATTGTTTGAGTAGAGGAGGGTGGGGTGTGGAATTGGAGCAGACGAGAGTTGGCATCGAGCATATGCGACGAGACGCAATGACAAAGACGAGCTACGATGATGCTGAAGCAGTAGGGACGACACTGGACCAGATTCGACGGCAGTGGTGGGACGACTGCAGTGAGAGAGGGGAGCAGATGCATGAGAGATAAATATGGTGAGGCTAGTTCTTTATTTTTTGTCTAATTTAAAACCCAAAACGATGACGTTTAAGGCTGAAAAGTGAAAACCAATTGAGTTTCGGTTCGGTCTGACTGAACGGTTCTTAGTTAGTTTCAACTGTTCTAGAACAGTTTTTAGATTAGTGGTTTATCTATCAAACCAAATTAAAATTGTTGGCGGTTCTCGATCAAATCCGTTCGACTAACCGGTCCAGTCCGATTTTCAGAACCATGCTAGTAATTAATTTGATTATAATAGAAATAAGGGTTTAACTATTTTGTGTCTAAAAAATACTATTTTATATTTATTAAAAAATTAAAATTTTTTCATTAATAATAATCTTATCATATGTTTTTAG
>NC_029791.2:125346507-125359671 GCF_000816755.2 Arachis ipaensis | reverse complement strand
TCAAACATATAATTAAAATTAAAAAATTGGGTCTTGTGCACTCATGGAATCCATTAGCTTTGCCTTTGCTATGGTAGGACTTAGTAGGGTTTTTTTATTTTTTTTTTATTTTTTTTATCCGAATAACTCGTAACACTAAGAAAAGAAATGCTTGTTTGGAAACGTAGTAGCCAGAGCTCTGAGTACTATATACGTGTATTTTTTTCCCGACAGAAAATATGAAGATAGGATATTCAATTAAATATATAGGAATGAGGACACCCTCCCAAAAGATGCTTCTCCATGCATTCTTTTTTCTCTATATTTATAGGGAAAGTATGAGGAGCCAATAGAATATTTATACAATGTGTACAATAGAAGTTTAGAGAGTATTAGAGATATAATTATTAGTGTTACATTTTTTCATCAACTGAAACTTTTGGGATGAGTGGTATTATGCATAGTATTAGAGCGTTAGATCCGAAAGATTAAGAGTTCGAGCCTTAGTGAACCCCAAAATCAATTTATTATCGCTAGTACTCGGATGGTTATTCTAGATAATATGAAAAATGTTCATTCTGTAACTCAATAACCCATTGTACAAATAGTCCATTATCTCCCTAGCGGGATCTTTATTTATATCCTAAAACATGTTTCCCGTAAAGCCCCCTTATTTAATTGCAAATTATCAAGGTAAGGATCTTGATTCTCGAAGTAGCGAAATGCCGAAAATGTCTATTGCAACTCAAATGCAGTCAAATTGTAACAAGGGTTAAATTTGACATTGGCATGTTTTCCATAAATAAACGAATTAATTAGTCATAGTCTACATTGCTCGATTTTCTTCAATGAGACGCTTCTCACATCCAACAACATGGATTATTCAAACCTTCTTGTCACATGCAAAGAGAATTAAATTAAATAGTAGATAGGAAAAAGATTGATTAGATAAATGATTTAATGTTGATTCCTATGTGTTCATGTATCCTTCAAATTAATAATAATTGTTTTAGTTAGGGACGGGTTGCAATTATCGAATATTCTCGTGAGTTAGACAGAGTGTTATTATTTTAATGAGAACCCTCCTCTTGCTTTAATTAACACCCGGCATGTGAGGAGATCTTGGGATTGTGTATTCAATTCATGGACATTGCGTGCATGTTAGGAATATACAATTGTTTTTCTTCTGTGTTTTAGTTTTTGTTGCTTTCCTTTCTTTTCCTTTGACTTATTTATTGTTTCTTCGCCTTTCCCAAACCTCATTATATTATTCACAAACTCAGAAATTCTACTTATTATGCCCTTGCTTAAGGGGGGAAAAGAATAATTTAACTTACTAAGGTAGTTGAGGGAGAAGATTTTGTGCTTGATTGTAAAAATATGAAAAGGACACAACGAAAGGGTTCATGAATTCAACAAGGTGAAAATTCAAGTGCAGTCAACTTCACGTGAAGTTGATAACCGAGAGCCGTTAGATTATTTGACTGACGTGAAGTTGATAACTGAGAGCCGTTAGATTATTTGACTGATTTGACTAAATTTTCATCTAACGACTCTCAACTATCAACTTCACGTGAAGTCGACTGCACCTGAGTTTTCACCGTTCAACAATCACAGTTGATTAATATAGTACAATTACTGCAGGGATTTGAATAAAGATTTGGCATTAATTAGCTTAAATTAGTAGGATTCCAAAGAGAACTTGTCCTCCTGAATTTGCCAGACAATATTCTGCGTCCAATTTTCAGGAGGAGGCAGGAGAGAAGATAGAGTAACTGTTTTTGGAGTCATAAATCTGAACTCGTAACTAACTAACTAACCAACTCCCTCCTGCGGATGACTCAGCTCTGCTTTCCAAATTTGCCGATGTTTCTTTCACAGGTTATGGGCTTTGATTTGACTTCATAACTTAACATATTTTATTTTATGATTATATTCCCCTACCTACTAATAGATTAGCAGGGATGTAATTTTGTGAAACATTGTATCAACCAATTAACCAATCAAGAGGACAAGTAATAGTTGCATTGTTATATGGTTCCAAACTAAATAGTTCAAGATAATAAACCAGTACAATTAACTCACATTATTTAATTAATAAATGACATTATTTAAAATCAATTTTTTTCTTCTTTCACATGTTTCTCACGATTAAGGCTTAGTTTGGTAAAACTTTTTGAAAAGATACTTGTGTTTTTTTAAAGTTTAAGGTCCTCATTTTGTGTTTGGTAAATAAAAAAAATCATGTACTTGTACTTGCAACTTTTAAAAAATTGGAATACTTTTGAAAGCACCTAAGATAGAATTTTTTAAAGTTAGCTTGTACTTTTCAAAATTTAAAAATCTAATATATAACCCCACATGTTAACTAATTTTCAAATTTAATACTTATATTTATGTCTGTTATAGTACTTGTAAATTTTAAAATTTATTTTATCAAACAACAACAATTGTTTGTATTTTTTAAAAGCTATTTTTAATTTAATTTATAAATACTATAATTTTTAAAAAATAAAAATTTTACCAAACTAAAACTTAGCCGTATCTATTGAGCATAGTTGAAACAATCTTTTAATGAATATCATAATATTTTCCACTAATCAAACCCACTTTTTTTTATGTCAACACTGTTTAAAACTTTAAACCCTGCTTAAGCGTGGTTTGACCTGGCCTTAATGTAATTTTCGATAGGTTTGGGCCAGTAAATAGGAATACAACATGTGCAAAGGGGATATGGCCCAATGGGCTTCCATAGGCCCAGAATAAGTGAAACAATAAAATGGGTACGGGTGTTCGTAGGTAGGTTTTCACTTTTTAGGGTTTGTATTATGCGAATTGCAATGCTAGGAGTACGGAGTTACCAGTTACCACTGTAGTAGTAGCGAGTGAAGGAATTAGGGGTTTTAGGGTTTGCGATTGGGAAATTGGGGATTTAGGGATTTTGTGTACAGTAGAATGAATTTGAAGATGGATTCTGATAAAGCGAAGCTCTTTGTTGGGGGTATCTCGCGTGACACCACCGAGTACGTACTCAGAGATCACTTCGCCAGATACGGCGTCGTTTTGGATTGCACCATCTCCTTGGACCGCACTACCCGAATCCCTAGAGGTTTCGGCTTCGTTACTTTTTCCGATCTCGCTGCTGCTGATAAAGCTCTTCAGGACACCCATGTCATACTCGGAAGAACGGTCAGCTACTTTCCTTCGCTTCTTCGTTTTGTTTTCTTCACTTTCGCCCTACTCCCATTTTTGCATTCTTTGATTGATTAATTAGGGTTTTGATATAATTGGAATGAATTCTTGGAGGTTTTACTGTTTGAATCCCTTATTCTTAATATCCATAATTATTTTCATGAAAGTCACAATGATGCATGGCGTAGTTTTTCCCGTAAATAATTATTTTCCCTTCATTCGACAACATTAACCATTTAAGGTTATAGCACTGTGATTAAGGAAAATATAACTGATATAATTTTTGGGGAGAAACATTGTGAAAGGAGTAGTTGAAGAGTAACATTATCTGAAAGGTCAATGGAGGAGGTGGTAAGACAGCGAAATAGTTGGTATTTATGAAAGCAAGAATAAAATTCATGTAAAATAGATAATAATCTGTTGAGTTGCTATTACTTTGGAATGGAGTATTTATTTGATAGTCTTATGGTCAGTTCTGTTTGATTATGCGTAGGTAGAAGTGAAAAAAGCAATACCAAGAAGTGAGCAGCAACACCAACACCAAAATCAAGTACAGAACAGGGGAGCGAGTAACTATAGTTGTAATGACTGTAGCAGTGACAACATTAGGACTAAAAAGATTTTTGTAGGGGGTTTGTCTGCTGGTATCTCAGAGGAGGAGTTCAGGAAATACTTTGAGCGGTTTGGTCGTATAACTGATGTAGTGGTGATGCAGGACAGCGTAACTCACCGGCCTAGGGGATTTGGTTTCATCACTTTTGATTCTGAAGAGTCGGTACAAAATGTTATGGTGAAAAGTTTCCATGATTTGAATGGTAGACAGGTGGAGGTCAAGAGAGCTGTTCCAAAAGAGGGAAACTATGGTTATGATGGTTTTAATAAGCTAAGATACAGGAGTGAAAGAGGAGCCTCTAAAGGTTTTCCTCCTTATAGTCCTAGCTGCGCAGTTCCTGGCTTTGCGCCTCAGCCATGGTATAGTAACGATGGTGTTTATGTCTATGGATCAAGCAATTATGGTTGGTACCCTATGGGTGGGTATGGAAGTAACGGATATGCAATGCCGTCTGATATTTCTAGGAACTTCTGGTATGGGCCCATGATAGCCAGTCCTCAGGGATGTCATGTGCCTTATGCTAATGCTTTGCCGAATATTGCATATATGGGTGGTAGGCTAGGAGTAGTAGGTAATGTAGTTGGAACTAGAGGGTACAATGGCATACTTGGCGCTGCAAGAAATATAAAATCTGATCAACCTCTAACTGCCAATGGATTCATTCCAGGCAATGTGACATTACATCAAGGTGTGACTCAAGATGTGGTCTCTTCTAATTTGAAAGGATCAAATGGTGAAATTTCTAGTTGACAGACTAATAGGGTCATTGAACCCCAAATTCCTGTAGGTATATACTTTCTGACTGCTTCTGGGCTATGAAAGGTTCATATATTCTTTGCTAGATGATGTGAGATACCCTCTTGGCTAGCTCTTCTAGTTAATTTAGATTTGTGAAGATACCTTCTTATGTGTCATAAATATGTAGTTTAGCTCCTGTTCATGCTTAATGATGGATATTCTGTAAAATAATTTTAATTTTTTTTTCTCTTTCATAGTTGGTTTAATTGGTTTGTTTGTTATTTTAGGCTGCATGTTCTCTGGAAATACATTCTTTTTTTCAATTGTTATTTTGTTGTCCTTGATTAAAAAAGGAAATATATTGCCATAAATATGTATTGGATATATTATATGGCTTCTTTTGCTAGTTCATTTCTTTCATGTCTTGTACCTTGTGCCATTATTTAGTTTAAAGTTTATGTTGCAAATCCATTGCATGAAGATTTACCGGGGACAGTATTCATAGTCTGATTTTATGGTGGTAGTTGGCATGTTACAATTCTATGATTGTTTGCATCAAGTTTTTCTTTCCTTTTCATATTAAAGAAATATGTGCCTCTTATATGTTGTATGCTTATCAACGAATATATATAATTAATAACTAATTATATAAAATTTGACCATTTGCAACCTAAAATTTAATGGTTTGACTTCTTATAAAACTGATAAGTGATAATCCAGCCTTAAAAGCGGTTCATTCAATAATATCAATAAAATGTTATGGGGCATGAGAAGCTAATATTTTTCCTGCCATGTCAGTTGTCGGATTTTTGCAGGACTTTGCCGGATAAATTCTTAATAAGAATGGTGATTTAGGAGTTTGGACATGCTTTAACTTTTAATCCAACTCAAAACTATAACTCAAAATTATTTAAAAATATCCATAAAAATATCCTGAGAACATTTGCCGTGCATATGTATACACCTAAAACTAAAATAATTTTTATGCATTTATTTAGCATCATTTTCTTTTTCAATCTTCTTAGAAACCAATTACTAATAAAGGCCAACAAATTTTGATATATAATTTTTTTGAGTGTTATTTTTTAATATGGGGATGTAAGGTGTTCGATTTTAGGATGGATATCTCTTAATTTTTTAACTTCAAGAACAACTCGCTTGAGAAGAGTTTTTTCGATTTTTTAAAAGATTCAAAAAACATCTCACTTTTACCCATATAATTTTTTTCCTCTCAATGTTGGGAAGAAAATTGAAGAGAGAAGGCCAAAGAATATTAATTCCATATTTACCCTTCTAACAATAAAAAGCAAAATTCTTAACTCATTATGTGGAATTAATATATGTAAGAGTAATAAAGTAATTTTCTCTTCATCTATATTTTTTTCTTATTTTCTTTCTTTTCATTTTCTCTTTATTCAAACAATATATAAAGAAATTCACTTTTTCCTCTCATTTTCTTTCTATTCATTTTCTTTCCTCTCATTTTCCATCAAACATCCAAACATAATGTTAGCGTCAAGTGATTTTTTATAATATATTTAGTTATATAAGTATATTTAACAACAAATAAATATATATACAACAAACAAATAAATGATTATATGTAAATAAATTAAAACAGTAAAAATTATGTTCATTGTTTATAAGAGTTATAAAAAGTTATATTATTATAAATTCATAGTATAATTATCTCTTTTTAAGATTTATTTTGATGTTATTAAATTTGTGCTCCAAACGAAAAAAAATAACAATTTTATAGTTAATATTCATCAATAAACACTACAAACATATCATATTATATATATATGTTCTAACAACAATAAATTTATGTGTATATAGTAGTTGGAATATATGTATAGCATGATGAATTTGTAGCATTTAGATCTTAATATGAAATTTAAATATTTTTATAACATTTAAAAGTTACTTCTAACTTGCTATAACCTATCAAGAATCTTCCCTTCCACATAAATCGTTATGTACACTGGTGGTTTATTTTATTATGATCTTCTAGTAAATTTATATTTCGTACTATTTTTAAATATTCTCTGAACAAATATTTTTTTAATTCTCATTTATTAATCGGATAATATTGATTAATCCGTTGCATATATAACTTTTATTTAATAGTTTATTATTGGCTAATGAGTTACTGTATGATTTGAAATTTCACACTTGTTTAAGCAATCTAATAAGTTAATCATTAGACCAATTCAAATTGATTAATATTCTTTATTCGTTAAGATAGATTTTTTTAGATGATTTTTTATAAATTCAATTCAAACTGAGAGAAAGGCAATATAATATTAAAGTACCAAAGTTTAAGTAGCTATGAGCATGTTTGAAAAATTACAAATTCGATCCTAATGGAAAGAAAGACAATGTATAAATCACTAATTATCCCCTTCGACAATGCCATTAAAAATAACTAGCTTTCATAAGCTAATCTACATAACATACAACATCAAAGTTTTAAACAAAATCTAAAATATCTGGTAAAACCAACATGAAAGTAAATATATAATTAATTATTGAATTCTTGATTCCATATCACTCAATTGGATGTATACAATCTGCATTCGTTGATTTTTTGCCATAAATCTCCTCTTTAAATTCAACATGCACATACAAATATTTTATGTTTTTAGTTTTATTTCTTATGAAGTTATGCTCCTAATTAATGTCTTTTTCCCCTAATCCAATTGACAATCTTTTTGTAATACAGTATTTCACGGAAATTACAAACTTTCTTGAGGGATGTTAGAGTGAGAGATTCAACATTTTCAGTTTTAAAAACTCTCATCTTGTATTTAAATAAGGATAGTGCTAAATGGGTAATGAAAAAAAAAAAAAAAGCCAGAACTTGCCTTGTTTAGCATTAATTAATTAGAATTTGAATCCTCTAAAGTTTGAATTTCACTTTAGAGAGTAAAGTGTGATTTCTCACCATTGATTTCATAGGTGGGATCAAGAATAAATATGAAAGAGAAACTATTTAAGAGTAGAAGATCACACTTTATTCTCTAAAGTGAAATTCAAACTTTAGAGGATCCAAATCCAATTAATTATTGCAACAATTAATGAATGCTAAATAAGGCAAATTATGGCTGTTTTTGACCGATTTTCTTTGGTCACCAAATATTTCCGGTCTTTCACAATATCTTCTTCTTTCAATAAGAATTGCATCATCTCTTTTACTCCTTGAAGCACTGCATCCTCATCGCTTCTCTCACTTGTAGTATTATCAATGGAGTCTATTATGTCACCATTATTAGTTGTCAAGTATCCTCCAATAGCATGCATATTTATTTTAGGTTGATGCACTACACATTGTCACCATATCTATTTTTTATCATCTATCTCATCTATCTCCTCTTCATTAGGCGATGTCATATTTTTAGCTATTTTCTCTCTAACACTCTAATTCATTACCAAAGTTTTAACTTGCTCTCACCCACTATTTTAAATAATGATTCTATCTTCAAAAATCATTTGATTTCTATTTTTCCAAACAACCCATACAATAGTAAAATAATAAGTTACCCATCTTCTTCTTTTTCATTTTTCTATGTCCTGATGCATCCAACTTTTAAACTTCTTGCATTCATCCTTACCCACAAATATATTCTCACCGACATCATAACATGAACCAATCACCTTCTCAATCACCTTCTTCCATAATGTATCATTCTCATTCGAAAATCCCACCACCATTTAAAAAACATTTCAGCATTCTTCATTGCCATGTCACCCACTCCCATTCCTCCATGGTCCTTCGGCTTTTGTAGTGTCCCATTTTTTGTAGTCAGCATAATTCTCTTGTCTTTGTTATTTTTCCAAAAAAATTTGGATTGCATTGAAATGTCTTTTTCTTCACCTCTTTTGGCATCTTGAACAGACTCAAAAAATATATTGGTAGACTATTAATAACATGGTGAAAACTCATGTGCAGTCGACTTCACGTGAAGTTGATATTTGAGAGCCGTTAGATGATTTGACTGATTTGACAAAATTTTCATCTAACGGCTCTCAGATAAACTTATTATAAACAATTTTTCTACCTTTGTTAGTAAGCTTGCCTTCTATGAACTAAGCTTTTTCTCAATCTTGTCAATCAGTGACTACTATATACTTATTCTTCTTGAATTCGTCTTTAGAAGAATGCCAAAATATGATGGTGAATCCTATAATGCCTAAAAAGAGGTGTCTATTTACTAAAAAAAATTAAAAGTTATTATTTAATTTAAAAAATATAAAAATAAATAATTTTTAAAAAATTAAAATTTACTACAAAAAATAAATTAGATAAAATTTAGGCAAAAATTCATAGACACTATAGAATTTGCCAAATATGATATGGATAGAGAACCATATATTGCACCTTATTACAACCTTTAGACTATGCGTCATTCGCTCATCACAATTTGTCGAAATAATTATAGACTTTTCATCACCTGAAAGAATGGTAGCAATGACCATATATAAAAAGCTTAGCTGACTAGAATTTTTGAAATAAAATATACAATTGAATTGTGGGTTCCGACACACAGGCTGGCTGTAGCATTGGAGAAAGATTGTTTTGGTTATGGCTGCAGCGTCAAATCCATCTGCACTCTATATTGGAGTCATAGGTCCTAATATATTGTTACGTTTTTAGCATTTATATAATATCTATATGACTATATACAATTACACTTTTTATTTTTGATATTGAATTGATAATTGTATTTTATCAAATGTAGTGCCATTTAATTTATCAAAAAGATAAAAAATTTGAAAGACAGAAATTAATTAAATCTATTTTTAGAAAATTAAAAAAAATTAAAATTTGAAATCGAACCTTCTAATTTTAGTATATATATATCACTTATCTCACTCACATAACAAAAATAGCCTATCCAATTAAGGTAGAATATTTTTTTAATAAATATTGTAAGATTGTTTAGTTTACGGGGTGAGCATGGGTAGCGGGTACCCGATTATCCTTTCGAACCCGAACCGAACTGATGATTTTTGTTAGTGATTGGTTCGAGTATCGGTTTTGGGGGTGCGGAATCCGAACCAACTCGCGAACCCGATCATATATTAATTAAATAAAAAATAAAAAATATATATGGCTTTTCCATTAGACAATGATTATTCATTATTAATATGTTTCGATTTTAATTAGTTTAGTTTTTAATGTATTTGGTGTTTAACATGTTTGGATTATTTCTATTGATGTTACATGTTTATTGTACTTGTTGGATTTTTAAGATAAAAATTTGCTTTTTTTAATGAATTTCAAAGTTATCGGGTACCCAATTACCCGAACTGAAGTAATCCGTTGTTAATCGATTTGGTTTGGTTCGGATACATATACAAAAAAATGCAAATCCGAATCAAACCAAACCAATTACATTTTAATCGATTCGGTTCTAATTTTACCATAAATTCAAACCAAACCGACCTGTACTCACCCCTATTTACCAATGAATTTATAATAGATGGTTGACTTCCACTGCTGCAGCAGTGGATTACGATATTCATATGATGCTTTAGTTAGATGTGCAATGACTTCTATGAACTGTGTTTTGCTATATCTGATACCCGAATCATGTAGTTATAATGGATGATAATATATTTGCTTAGATCAGTGTAGATATAATCATATAAGTCCTACTTGCCAACTAAACAACATAGTAATATCCTTTTTTGAATGCGACCTTTTGTAATAAATATAAGAATTTAGTAAGCACGTTTTCTTTATCTTTCAAAAAGAAGTAATTTTTGACAAATAAAATCACATTATATTCTACTCATTCTATTTTAGTTTGTTTGACTCAAGTTTGAGCACATATTTCAGATGATACGAGACATCATGGAAAGACTTGTCTTAAGAAACTAAGGGCTACATAGTTTAGACCTTGGTGCCAAAAGGTTTCTCATGCATAGTACATACATGTAGCCTCCTATATAGCTATCATTTTCCTATGATGTGAAGCAAAGTGTAATAGAATGGTATTGTGGGGTTAGCTTTCTTTTTCATCACATTCTTGCAGGTCAGTAAATGCTTGCTCTTAAAAACCCTTTATTACCATAAAAGCACACATATTTTCATAGTCTCCTTCCAACAATAACCATATGGGAATACAACTAGGCCTGCCAAATCGAGTAGATTTTGCTGGCNCTAACTTAAAAATTTTATACGATGAAAACTCAGGTGAAAATTTAGTCAACTTCTCTTTATTCTTAGATATCGATTCCACGTGAAGTTGATATCTGAGAGCCGTTAGATAAAAATTTAATTAAATCAGTCAAATCATCTAATGACTCTCAAATATCAACTTCACATGAAGTCGATTGCATCTGAGTTTCTACCATTTTGTATTGAGTCTGACTCTTATATTTGGAAGAAAAAATAAAATGGCACATTGTTCGAAAAAGTCAAACTATGTGTTGGGCAATGGCAACGACAATGCTATGAGGCACTTGAGAGTTAAGACCCTGTTTGGTGGTGAAGACGACAATTAGATATAATTGTCACTATTTTGCATTGAAAGGTAGCGTATGGTCTAAGTCTAGTAGTAGCTAGGTGGCTTAATTAGGAATGAAGAATCAAAAGATATATATGGCGACATTTGTGACAGAGAAGAGAAGGATTGGATTGTTGGACGGTAGCGGGCTCTCATCTCCAACGAGATCTCATCAAACGCATGCAGCAGTCACCATGCATGATGCAACCATCTTCTGTCTCCTAATTAAGAAAATCACGAAAGTGGGAAAAAAAAGTAATAGAAATGGAAAACAACAACCACAACAAGAGACACTAGTCCTCTCTCTCTGGATTGGATAAGCTAGCCGCGAGAGAATCTATGGTGATGGTGACAGCACATGGAAGCTTAGATTTTGACAATTCAACGCAGGCGGAGACAGATTGGTAATGGTAATGGTAAGAAATCGGATTCAACAAATAATGTATTGAAAAATCTTTCAAGCATACTATTATTCTAATATTTCAATTAATTTTAATCGTTAATATTAATGATATGATGTTCAAAATGACCCTATAATTTCGTTAGCCTCAATTAGAACTCTCAAATTTGTAATTGTGGCTCCACCTTACTCCTGCGATCATCTCCGTCATTAGAATGCTGATTTGATGCAATTGCATGATAAGGTGGACACTACTTAAACGACGGCACATTGGTTTCACGCCCAAATTCTTTGGAAACCACGTCGTTTCAGTTTTTTGTGAGTTAAAACTCTCTTTCTTTCCACTACGACGATTATAAGTTGCCAAACATTAAGAAAATTCTTATACTACGTGGTTTTCAAAGGATTTGCGCGCGAAATCAATGCGCCGTTATTTAAGTAGTATCTACCATATCATGCAATTGCGCTAGATTAGCATTCCGGTGACGGAGATGATCGCAGGAGCAAGTTGGAGCCACAATTATAAATTTAAAGATTCTAATTGGAACCAACGAAATTATGGGGATCATTCTGAGTATCAAGCCAAATTTCAGAAACCAAATTGAGATTTAACTCAAATATCTGACTTGAAAGTTTTCTAATGTTTTGAACTAAACGGGACAGAAAATCTGCATGCGTAAGTACGAAGGTTTAGCTTAGCTTATTAGCTTAATTGAAAGAGATATCAATTTCAACGAGTTTTTAAATGTTTTAGTCATAATATATACTATATCTAAATTTATTTTAAGAATATATGTTAAGAATAAGACTGGACACGCGGACACGTGATGGTATTTAGGTGTGTCCAGGCGTATCCGGAGAAGAATTTTTTATTTTTTATTAAGACATGATTGGACACAGCAGACACGCGTGTCGAACGAGTGTCGGTGAGTGTCGTGTCCGAAATGTGTTTGACACGTGGACACGATAACTCAGCGAAGTGTCCGTGCTTCATAGGTAGAATATGAATCACAATAATTAGAGATTTAAAATAGTCAATAAACTAAAATAATAAGAGTAAAACATTGAAATGGTTAGGAGTTGGGAATTTTTGTTGTTAGGTTAAAGGTTAAAATGGTTAAAACATTGAAATGTATGCATATCTTCGGTTTGGTTTGGTTCGATTCGATTTCTATCGAGCCAACCAAAAATCGAACCGAACCGATCGATTTTGTAAAAAAAACAAAAAAAACCGATTTTTTCGATTTTCAAATTGATTATTATAATTTTCGATTCGGTTTTATAGTAATTTTCGGTCTGATTCAATAACTTACACTCCTATTAACCAGTGTCTTCTTAGATCAGAGTAGAAGACATCAACTATATACAGCTAATTTTAAATGGTAAAATGATAGCAGGCATTATGACTTTTGGTGATGATTTGGTTATTATAGCTGAAAGAATAATTGTATTCATTTTCATTATATTCATTCCCATTCTGTGGTCACGCACATTATTATGAGTAACTTCTCTTTTCTTTTCCCTCCCAAATTGGGGCTACCTTTCACTCGGGTTCAAACATGAAATCATGGCTATTTGAATATTTGTCCCCTCCATGAGTGAAAGACCACTGATCCCATGCAGAATCTGCGTCAAACATTTTCCCACTCAACAATAAAGAACTTCCACTGCCATACAAAATCTCTTGCTAAGTACGTATATCTACTGTAAGAAATATCTAAATATCT
>NC_029791.2:125339542-125346391 GCF_000816755.2 Arachis ipaensis | reverse complement strand
TATTATCTTTTTTATATTATCTATATAGTTAAGTTTATATAGTTAAGATTGTTATTAGTGCATGGTCCTTAATTGTGTTACGGAAGAGATGAAGTAGATCAAACAATAATAAAGAAACCAGAAGATTAGAAGAGCTCATGGTAATAACAGCGAATAACTAAGGTTGACTACTTGGTTGTTGTTACCTGACAATGGCATCATAGAAGTGACCTGATATAGACATGAAATTGTTTATTGTTTTGATACTATCATCAACATATATTCTTAAGAAAGTAATAATAATATCCAATAATGGGAATAGTTTGGAACAAAAACCGTAACGTTTTATTTTCTCTCTTTAATTTTATGTGAGAAGGGAAATGTTTAAAGAGATAGTAATAATAGAGTATGAAATAGCTAGCAAGTTAAGTAGCGAAAATGCAATTTCCGCATAAAGTTTAATTTTTGGACCCTTTGGCTCATGATTCCTAGAATATTTCAAAGCTTAAGATAGAGAGACCCACTTGCAACTTTTGGTCTGGAAGCAGTTGTTGACTACACACTCGGTGACAAAGGAAGAAAAGCAAAGTATTTTCCTGTTATTTTATCATTTTGTCTTCGCAGGAATTTTCTTAGCTATCATAGCAACATGTTTTTTGATACACATACATATGCTTCTAGGTTAAAATGTATCAGATAAACAAAATCCTTTCTATTTGTAGCACCATAGCGCAAAATATATTATCCTTAGTCTTAGAATAAATAAGAATCTGCATGTGTGTGCTACTATTCACACATATTTAGTACACTAATTTTTCATATGTATGTTTCCTTTATAGGATACACATTGAAATTTAATTTTAATATATAATTAATATAAAATAATTTTATATCTACATCCAATTACGCACTATTATGTCAATAAATATAACTATTTTTTATATTAATTACATGAATAATCATCTAAAAAAAATAAATGTAATTTCCAGTAATTGTGTTGATATTTTTACTGAATTGATGAATATTGAGAAAATGTTTTGCAAGTCACAGGCTGGATGGGTTCGAAGGAAGGAAAGAGGTGATTGGGTGACATAATCAGCAGAGGTCAGATTAGATGAGCCCACGAAATAAACCTCCCTTTGTCCACATCCCACACTGCCCCATGCCTTCTTCTTTAATTTTTATTTAATTGTTAATTTTATTTAATTTATATTAGCCAATATTTTTAGTTAATAGTCTAATATTATTAACTAATTTAAAAAAATATATAGTATACTAAAATATTGAAAAGAGGGGTGCTAGGAGGCAGTAACTTTTGTGATTTATAGTCATTAAATAACCATCAATAATAATTTTAATAGTGTGAGATTAATGTAAAATTTTATCAAATAGTTCACTTTTATTTACTAATTACATACTGGCCAAAATTTGAAGAAGTTGCTAAGATAAACTTTTTCTAGTGTGAATGTTGGTGTAGTATTTAAGTTAGAGATAGATAGAGAGAGGAGGCAAGAGATTAAATTGAGATTTGAAAATAGAGGTTGCTGGATGGCAGAATGCAGAGGGGCGCAGAATTGTTGTACTGTGTGAAGTGACTGCATTGGCAGATATATGTCCTTGGCGTCAAATCTATCTACCTTCTCTCTGTAAAAAATTGTAACAAATATGTTTTTGTATAAAATATATTGGGCCTACCTAGCTATGAGGGCACTGTAGGTATAGTGCATGGTGTGATGTTGAGTAGATATATAGATAGGGAGAGAGTAAGAAGCATCTCATATATACCAATGCAAAGCTATTCTGGGAGCTGGGATTAAGAGAAAAGAAAGGGTTATAGTCTCTCATATACACAGATCCCAATGCAATGCAATGGAATGGAATGAAGTGGGTTCTCCTTAACTCAGACACAATTCATTCCTTTTGTTTAGTTTAAAGTCATCAGTTTTGTATTGTTTTGGGAACCCATGATGTTGTTGCAATAGAACTCAACACACTTGGAAATGAAGTGGATCAACAGTGATGGTAACAATCATAACGCCTGGTTGGGCTTCTCTCTCTCACCCCATCACATGAAATTCGACCTTCCTAATTCTTCTTCTTCTTCTTCTTCTACTTCGTCCTCCTCCTGCGGTGGGGATCACAGTGCTGCCTTTCATTCTCAGTTGAGCGTGATGCCTCTCAAGTCAGACGGTTCACTTTGCATCATGGAAGCTCTCACTAGATCACATCAAACACAACAAGGTTTCTTTCCTTCTTTATTTGTTCGTTCATTATTCTGTCACTTTTGTTATAATAATGATGATGGTTAATTTTTGAAGCAGTGATGGTTGGTAGTTCGTCTCCGAAGCTGGAAGACTTTCTGGGTGGTGCAAGCATGGGAACACACGAAAGAGAGGCCATTGACACCATCTACTACCCTCCTCATAGAGGCTTTCTCTCAGAGCCTTTGAGGCATCCACCATATTACTCCCTTGGCTGCCATGGCATGTACCAAGCACCACCCCCAACAATGCCCCACATAGCAGAAGCAGCAGCAGAAGAAGAAGAAGAAGAAGAAGAAGGCATTGATGGATTCAAGAAGTGGGTGGAGCAGCAGCAGCAGCAGCAGCAGCAGTCGCTGAGTCTGTCAATGAGTCCAGGGTCGGAGTCAAGTTGTGTAACAGCTGCGAGGCATGAGAATGGGAAGAGTGAGTCGTCGGTGGTGGCAGTAACAGTAATGGACAATAGCAACAAGAAGAGAGGGCTAGCTAACAAGCAACCAGTTCACAGAAAATCCATTGACACTTTTGGTCAGAGAACTTCTCAGTATCGAGGCGTCACCAGGTTAGTTTCCTACCTTTCTTTCTTTTTTTCTTTCTTTCTTAAACTCCTCACCATCTTTTTTCTGTCGAAAATCAGCCAAAAACGGCCATAACTTGTCTTATTTTATTTGGCATTCGTTAATTGTTGCGACAATTAATGAATGTTAAATAAGACAAGTTCTGGCTGTTTTTTTGTCTACCTTATTTAGCCTTTTCTTTTTAATATTTTATTGTTCTTGTTGGTAGGCATAGATGGACTGGTAGATACGAAGCACATTTATGGGATAACACTTGCAAGAAGGAAGGCCAAACTAGGAAAGGAAGACAGGGTTAGTTAATTAGTTACAAAATCGTATTAGCTTTTCTTATATTTTCTATTGCTTCATTTTAATTGACTCTCGTTTCTTTATGATGATGATGATGATGATGATGATGATGATTCAATCAAATAATGTTATAGTGTATTTGGGTAAGTCTTTAGCTTCTGCTCCCTAACGTCACGTACCTTGCTTTTTTATGCTAGTTGTTACTAATTATTATGTGGTCATCAATTAGGGGGTTATGATATGGAACAAAAAGCTGCAAGAGCCTATGATCTTGCTGCCCTTAAGTACTGGGGACCTTCAACCCACATCAATTTTCCGGTATGTTTTCTTTGTTCTTAAATCTTAACCACTGCTTCCAATGTTATTTTTATTTTTGTTTATTGTTTGACACTTTTAATTTGACAGTTGGAAAATTACCAAGCGGAACTTGAGGAGATGAAGAACATGACCAGGCAGGAATATGTCGCTCACTTGAGAAGGTACACATTAATTATTGTCTACTATTTCAAAACACATTTGAAATGCATAAATGCTAATTAATCTTTTTTTCTTTTTCAGAAAAAGCAGTGGATTTTCTAGGGGTGCTTCAATATACAGAGGGGTGACAAGGTTTATTGCGATTCTCCTGTCTTTTTTTTTTTATCAATTCAAATTAGGATACTTGAGCTAAGCTAAGAGTTTGAATATTTATGTAGACATCATCAACATGGAAGATGGCAAGCAAGGATTGGCAGAGTTGCTGGGAACAAGGACCTTTACCTTGGGACATTCAGTAAGTCTCAATTACAATGCAGCATTCTTCTTAATACTAATTAATCACTTACTCTTTTTATTACAACATTTTTCATAAATCATAAGCTAAGCTATTAGCCAGTTATTATTGTCTATTATTCAACTCTCTAAGTTTTTGAGTGAGTCAAATTAAAAGATTTTAATAATTTTCCCCCCCAAAACCCAAGTGACTGGTGCTGCTTTTGTAAGGCTGACCCATCACATTATCATTGCAGCATTCCACTTTTTATAAGGCTGTTGTATACATAAATATATGACATAATATGAATATTGACATGAAAGGGAATCTCAGCATACAAGAAAAATGGTTTAAGGATAGGAAAAGTTCAAATATTTTCCTGAATACTTTTTCACTTTTACCACCGTAATTAAAACATAGGCACTCAAGAGGAGGCAGCAGAAGCATATGATGTAGCAGCAATCAAGTTCCGTGGTTCCAATGCAGTTACAAACTTTGACATATCAAGATACGACGTGGAAAGAATCATGGGGAGTAACACTTTGCTTGCAGGGGAGCTAGCTAGGCGAAACAACAAAGATACTGCTATTGAACCACCAAGATGGGAGGCCATTGAATACAACACGAATGTGGAAGCAGTTCAAGCTAGAAACAACAACAATGACAATAATAATAATAATAATAACAATGATGTTGATTCCAACTGGAAGATGGTTTCTGGTGGTGCTTTCTCTGTGGGGATACATGATCTGATTGGGATTGAAGGGCAGCATCAGCATCAGCATCAGCATCATCAGCAGCAGCCATTGATGGAGGCTTCTTCGCTTGTGACCAGCCTAAGCAGCTCAAGAGAGGCTAGCCCTGATAAAATAATGGGTCCCTCGTCAATGATCTTTCCAAAACCTCTTCAACTTGAACCCAAGATGGTTCTTAACAACCCCTTAACTAGTACTGGTGTTGTTGGATCTTGGTTCCCTTCTCAAATGAGGCCAGCTTCTGCTGCCATCTCTTTGTCTCACTTGCCTGTTTTTGCTGCTTGGAACGATACCTAGAATGACATATTCCCTTCTCTTTCTTTGTTACAATGTCACGTTTGCATGTAGAAAAAGAAGGGTGGGGGCTGGAATTACAAAATTGTTATTATTGGGGACAAAAAGGTGGGGTTTCAAGCGAATTTGAGGGAATTAATTAGTCTTATTGTTGTTGTTATTATCTTATTATTATATTAAATTAATGTCATCTTTATGTACCAAAGTTGTAGCTTAGCATATATGGCCTTTACAGTCATAGCCTTTTGGCCATATTGAAGATATGCATATTTGGGAGGGAAAGGAGTTAATTAATTGAAGAAAAGGAAGTTACTAATGATTAAAATTCTGTGAAATGATGTTTGGCAATATGGGAATGGAAAAGAAGTGGGTTGGTGCATTATTGAATTTGCTTTTTTTATAGATCTCCGGTTAAGTACAAATTACCAACTCATCAATGTTTCTCAATAATTGCAAATACCGTTCTCACTTTGACCACATCATCAAGTTTTTATTGCCATTATGTCCCTCTATCTACATAACATTATGATTGCATAAACCTTTTTCTTATCTCAACTTTCCTTAAAGGCAAACTCAATGCTCAATTCTTGCATGAAATAAAGTTTCTGGTTGGCTTAATTGTCATAATTACATAGGGACATATATCTTTAGGAAGGGGAATGTAGGAATAAATTAAAAGGCATTATTATGTACATGGTTTAAAATCTCTTTAACTTTAGTTTTCTCATTCCAATTGCAAAGAGATAATGGACGTAAAAGGTGTTCCATGTCTTGTGTGGATGCATTTTAGAGCATGATTTCTCAACATGTTATGGAGTGCTTTCCCACGTGTGTATGTGTAATATGTTGTTGATTGCAAAATTGTTGAATGTTGACCAAGACAAGGAGGAATCAGTGCCGGGAATGCTGGGAATAGTTTATATATAAACTCAAGTTGGGAATAGCTGTTTCTTTGCTTGATCTCTCATATAATGATGATAATGATGTGTTAATAATCCAAATATTTAATGAAATTGTCTTCACTAATGGAAAGAGAAGAAAATGACAGTCCTATAATGGGGGGTGGATGAAATGAAATGAAATGAAATGAAGGAATCCAGCTACACCTTCTCTGCTACAGTTTCTCACTAAAAAGTTGTTTCCTATCTTGCCCTTTAGCTTCTTCCATTCTCTCGCGTGATTTCTTTTTTATAAAAAGGAGCTCATTGCACTATTGCTGCACATTAAAGAGAGGAGTTCGGTACAATACAAGCACTATCTCATTTTATCATTCCACAAAATGCTGCTGCTGAGAGTTGAAAATAAATCTAGTTATAATTCAAAAGAAAAACCAACATTATATATATCCCCACAATATTCTCGCATAATAAATAAAGAATCAATCCCATGATTTTTTTTACCAATAAATTATAACTCAAATGACATAGTCTTTCTATACTCAATTAAGAGGTCAATTTATTTTAGTTACCAAACATTTTTTATTGGACAGTTATTAATATATATACAAGAGATGACTCAAATTTTTTATACTTATTTATATAGATAAATGAACTGTTTTCCAATAGAGAAAGTATAGGAAGTCAATGGAATATTTGTACAATATGTACAATGGAAGTTTAGGGATGTCCGATTCAGTATTAGAGATATAACCATTAGTGTTATCTTTTTCCATCAGCCGAAACTTTTGATCCGAAAGGTCAAGAGTACGATTCTTGGTGAACCCCAAAATTAGTTTAAGCTTTTGGGATGAGATGTTTATTATCTCTGGTACCCAAATGATTATTCTGAATAATATGTGTGATGTTCATTTTTTAACTCATATAGCCTATTGTACACATTGTATAAATATTCCATTGACTCCTTAACGGGACTTTTTTCAATAAACCTAAATTAGTTAAGAATAATATTATATTTACATAATCATTAAAATTAACCACTTTTTG
>NC_029791.2:125333936-125339511 GCF_000816755.2 Arachis ipaensis | reverse complement strand
GGAACAATAATAATAATATATATAATTGTTGCAGAAATAATTAGCTAATTTCCTACCAAGAAAATGTTGCCGACGAAAACCTTGAAGATGAACTAGTGAACTAGTATCTTTAAGCTTAGTCGTTCGCGAAAACGGTGCAAATGATAATTTCTCTTTAAGCTACTTGTGAAACAGAAAATAGAGCTTTATTTTGACAAAGGAAAAGCGGGGATGTTTGAAAGTGAAACACAAGAAGGGAAGGAGAATGTGCATGAAAACAAACAAAAGGTAAAACTAGAATAAGATTGATGGTCAAAAAGCCAGCAAGTCTCATGGATAAAATAATAATAATATAGGAATTAAAGTAAAAGATGCACCTCACCCTTAACAGGAAAGAAAAGTAAGTTCCACTTCAATTTTCTTTAATTTGTATCCATATATCCTCCATAGAGAAAATTAGTCAACAATTATGATTACAAATCTTATTATTGAGGACAGCCTTAGCAAGCAAACATACACAAACAAAAAGTTCACTTTTATTTGGAAAAGCAATTCTTGTGCATGAGCTGGATTATATATACTATATAGTGCTGGCTAGTTGAAAATTTAACCAAGCCAAGAAATTTTGGCAGCGCTTGAAAGGACTTGACGATAGGATATGTATGTATGAACGAAATAAAAGAATTATTGTGTGAATATAATTGAAGTTGAATAACAAGGCACCCAGAAAAATAAAGATGAAGCGAGTTAGCATCATAATTTGTTTGTGACAAAATGTGAAGGCGTAGGTCAACACCTGCGGATGCGGCCCATTGAATGGCCATTTGCATTATAAAATGCTAGCGAGACAAAAAAAACAGTCAGAACTTACTTTATTTAACATTTATTAATTGTCGCAACAATTAATGAATGTTAAATAAGACAAATTATGACTGTTTTTGGCTAATTTTCTTTGATTACCAAACATTTCCGTTTGCATAATTGAGGGGCACGCATTGTAATTGTGAAGATGCATGTATGTATGTTATGAAGGGATACATATACTAATATACGGATTTAAATGAATAATAATGTGAAGGTAGGTACGTACGTACAGAGGTCCCCCCCAGAAAAATAAATGGTATGATAGATGGTCCCAGTAATAATGGTGAAAGTGTTATGTTATTACAGGAGCAAGTTGATTAATTGAAAGAGGAAATGGGGGGTGTGGTACGAATTGTTCAATAATAGGAGTAGTTGGGGACCGAGCAAGGTTAGGTTGTGAATGTGAATGTGAATGTTTTGTGGCTTTGTGTGTTATTGAAGAGAGAATAATGGGATTATTGTCCCCTATGGATGATTCATGTTTCATCCAGGGAGGCCTCTTCTACTCTCTAATATTGGCTCTTTCTTCGAAATCTCTATGTATCACAACAACATCTCTTCCATTATATACTTTGGTCCCGTCCTTCTCATGCTTCGCAATCGCAGGTAGTGCTGCTGCATACCGCATATATCTCCAATTGGCAAACCGCCACAAGATCAGTTTATTTCTTTAATTTCATGCGTGTGTTCGTGAATAGTAATTCATTTTGGGATTAATTATTAATCAATTAGGAAAAGATTGGGCGGGAAAATGAGAAACATCAAACATCACATCACATCACATCATATATCTAAGTAATAATATTATTTGGCTGTGTCACAGACATGCTATTGCCTCGTGATCTGCCTCTTTCTCTCTCTTCCCCTAACTTAACTCTTTCACTGCTGTCATCCAAAAAAATCTTGTTAGTTTCAAAGATTTTTGTTGTTTGTCAACTCTCCTTAACTTAACTAATTTATGTTGGTGAAACTCAGTAGAAGTCGACTTTAGGTGAAGTTGATACTTGAGAGCCGTTAGATGATTTGACTGATTTGACTAAATTTTCATCTAACGACTCTCAGGTATCAACTTCACGTGAAGTCGACCTCACCTGGTGACCAATGATAATGCATTATGAAAAAAAATAGTGTAATATTTTTNAAATAGTTAGAGTACATAGAGTCATTAGTCAAACAAATACAAATTAATTCAAAGTCATTTTAAAATTGTCATCAATAATTAAAAATCAAGACCAGTTCATTTTTTGTAACTCCTAATCAACCTGTTAGCTGCGTGCCTTTAGTTTTGTTTTTGGTCTGAGATCAGAAATACTTTTTTTTTTTGTTCTTGTTCCTGTCACTAGAAATTGTACAGGTGTGGCATAGGCCCAGATTATATAGTGAAGCCCAGAGATCAGATAGCGTAAATCAGCTGATGCACTAAGAAATAACAAATAATTGGACAAAAAACTGAAATAGTTTTTATGGACCATGGCCCAGTTTTCCCACAAAACTAACGATTCCTGTTGTGAGAGGGAAGTAGGGTTCAATTCCGGGTCGGGTTTCTGGGTTGAGCATGGGTTTCTACTTTGTTTGGGCCAGGTTGTTGGTTCAGTTCCTGACAAAAACCCTACATGTGCTTGACCATACAAAAACAAAAACCTTACATGTGAAAAGCTGGTAGAGTAATCTTTTCACCCAAAAAGAAAGAGGGTAATAGGATTAGTACACAAACAAAATTTTTGGTATCTCAGCATGGTGGAATTATTATTAAGGTTACACCTTCTTATAAAATATTTTTTATTTTTATTTTCTTTAATTTAAAAATATTTTCAAATATTAAAAAAACTTTTTAATTTTAGTGTTGCCAACCATCATAATAATAATAATAGCCAACATAGCATGTACAAAATTATATATGGATAATGCTAGGTACCAATGACTTTTTTGAACAATATGAACAACGGATGTTTAATTCACTAGATGTGTGGATGATTATCCTAATATTAAGATTTAGATGGGTAATTTAAGAGTGTAATATATTTTTACTTTATTGAGCTCATTGTTCACATTATTCACAAAAACTATTGTCTACTAATACTTTTTCATTATATATATACCTAATTGAATATGAAGAGGAACACATGTAGAGTAGGTTCAGTTTGAACTATCTGCAACTCCCAAGTCAAAAGGTAAAACAATCCAGTAGAAGCAACAGCTAAGGTAGAGAAAATCGAGATTTTACATAAAATCGAAAAAGTAAATCAAAGATGTAAAACGTAAAATCTTAATAAGATTTAAATCGTAAAATCGTCAGATTTAGTACAAATTTTGTAAAATCGATAAACTCATTTAAAATCGTAATATCAAAAGATTTTAAGAGTTAAATTGAGATCCTAACAACTAAGGCAACAGCAGAATGCAAGTCATTAGCTAGAGGTAACTTAAAATAATACGAACTATTTATATTTACATTATCAATTCATCCTGGTTTCCGACAAAAAAAAAAAATTTTTGTATTAAGAGATAATGGTTCTTGTGATCCCAAACAACAAAATATATAGCGCAATATAATGGTAGATCTTGATTATTCCTGACATGTTTAAAAAATGTATATTCTCAGCACATATCTAATTGGAGGATGCATCACCGAAGCCAACACTTCCATAATGCGCTTGCCAGCTGGCTCTTTTATTTTCTTCTTATTAGTCATTATTCTTTTCTTGCTGCTACTTACCATTTTTAAATTTAAGGTAAAGTATTAAATTAGTACTATATTTAAGTATAATTTTGTTTTGATATTTAAGATTTAAAGTGTCTTATTTAAATTAAAAAAAGTTTTATTTAATATTAATTTAGTCCCACAGTGAGGTCAAAGTTAAATAATTAACGGAATGTCCTACATAACAACAGTACAAGAACAAAATGATAATCCAGAGAACAAGTATAAGTTCCAGAGGTACAAAATCAACCGTGGATATATCAATACATTTATTTATTATTCTCTTTAATTCTATAGAAAATATTTTCCACGGTTGATTTTGTACCTCTGGAACTTATACTTGTTCTCTGGATTATCATTTTGTTCTTGTACTGTTGTTATGTAGGATATTCCGTTAATTATTTAACTTTGACCTCACTGTGGGACTAAATTGATACTAAATGAAATTTTTTTAGATTCAAATAGAACACTTTAAACTTTAAGGACTAAAATAAAATTACGCCCAGGACCAATTTAATACTTTCCCCTTAAATTTATTATATATATAAGACTTGTTTATGTGGTAACATCGATGTATGTTTTTCAAATGATTGCTATCCTGAGCCTTGATGGGTTTGATGAGCTGATGCATCATAAAAGAAGCATCAAACTTGGTAGATTCCTTAATATACAGAACAGCCTTTTTCTCCAGTTTAAATCTTAAAGGGAAATCTAATCATGATTGCATCTATTTGGAGTTTTGGCCCTCTCCTTTCGCGCATGCTTCTATCACTTCCCAAACTTGAGAAGAAGCAACCGAGAAACCTAATAAACTAGTAAATATTAAATTAAATATAAATATTAATATCCCACACAACAAAACGCAGCAGCTTGTGTTTAGTTGATAATTGATAAAATTGGATCTTTAATAACTTAAAATACTACTATGACCAACCAAATTGCTCTTGAAGGAGGAGGATAATAATAATAATAATAATAAAAGTATAAAACCACATTGTATTTGTACATATTTATTATTTAACTAGGGTACTCCATCCGAATTTCAGGCCATTCATAGTTTCGTAAATTTAATATGCGTGTACTAAATCCAATTAGCCAAGGCTCTATATATAGTTATTATCAATGCCGGTCTCTATATTGTTACATAACCATTAGACTTACTAATACTTTTAGTTTTTAAATTGTAATTCATTTAGTTAAGGTATTTATTTATTGACGGATGTATATATAGTGACGTGCACTAACTCCTATTTTAGTTAGCTTACTAAAAGTGGTTAATTTTTTTGGATATGGGATAAAAATGGGTGTAATCTTTTAATATTGAAAATTATGGTGTTTTACAAAATTTTGGGTGCTATAGAATTCGTAGAGTGCGAATTGTCAGATCAATTTTTTTTTTTTTAATTTATAAAGACAATACACAGACTGCGTATTGTATTATTTTAATGTTAAATTACAATATGCAGACTGCGTATTGTATTATTTTAATATTAAATTACAATATACGGTCTGCGTATTGACAGTACAATACGTATTCTGCGTACTGTGCTTGCATAGAACAGCACCCCCATAATACTGTAAAACTCTATTTTTTGTAACATTAACGTAAAACTCTCTTCATTCTTCCATATTAAAATAAAAAAATCCACTAAAAGTTTAATTCATTCACTTCATTTTTTTCTTTTTTTTTTTCTTTTTGCTTTCTCGTCGGATTCATCATTTTCTAATTCTCTTCTCTTTCTTGCTTCCTCTCACATGGTATTATCGTCGATTTTGTCGATCCATGACTCTCATGTAACGATCTAACTTCTAGTACGTCGTATTAAAATTAGGTGTTATTGACCTATTATTTTTTTTATTATCTATTTAATACTAAGCCTTTATGTTAATATTGCGTTTTAGTTTTAAAAAAATTCTAGAAAATTGTTTTTATTTATTAAAATTATATATCAAAAAATTTCAAGTAATAATAATCACATAAATAATAATAATAATAATAACAATAATAATAATAATAATAAAAATAATAAT
>NC_029791.2:125325183-125333833 GCF_000816755.2 Arachis ipaensis | reverse complement strand
TAATTATACATAAGAAATCAAATGAAACTTAGATACAACACATACTCCTCTATATAAAATAAAATCTTAAATAATAAGGGCGAAAAGACTCTATGAAAACAACTTAACTCAAACAGTTTTTATTATTCGTCCGCAACTTCATAGTGAGTCTTCGAACTGTATCACTAAAAGGGTAAAAAATTTTGGGGTGAGAACTAACCACACATTCTCATTAGGGAATGCGAATGTCGTGAAAGCAAAGAATAAAACGCAAATAGTTAACTTACTCAATAAAACTATTTTTATCAAACCTTTGAAAATACTTTTAATTTTACTTTAAAATATTTAATTACTTTCTTTAAATTTCTCAACTCGAAACAAATCTCAACCACAAAATTAGTCATATTAACACTTTCTCAATCACATAATTAATTTCCAATCACAACATCAGTTCTTAGTCAACTCAATATATCCACACACTAATAACACATAGTAAGAGACCTAAATCAACACACAAACAAGTCATAATGAGACAAACAGCGCAATCATAAAGAAATAAAATAAGCAAACACAATCAAATGTAAATGCGCAAACAATTTATAATGCATGTCTGTCCCTAGTGTAAATCATGAGCTCATGCGTCGGTTATTTATCCGCAACCCGACGTTACCTGGAATGGATTCTGAATATGGTTGCTCCACTGAATCAGTCAGATACCAAAGCCACACGGGTTTACCCGTCTCAATGAGGCTAAAATCATAATCATATAATTGTTATAGTATATGTGCATTCAGTGATGAGAAACAGGATACCATATGGATGAACCCATATCAGTCAAATACACTTGCCTTTAAAGTGAGTGTCCCCACTTAGCAATTGGCACAAAGGCCCAATCAAACAACCAATTCTCGTATATAATTATTAGTTTTTAGTCATTTGTTCATCATTCACGGTTTCTTAATTATCTTTCTCAATCATCGTTTCTCATGATCATACCTCTGCATCACCAAATAATCAATCACACCTCCACATCACCATATAATCATTCACACTTCTGCACCACTATAAAATCATTCACACTTTCGCATCACCATAAAGGTACATTTTCAACTATTTATCAATCATAATATCAAAATATTTTGTTTATAATTATTCAAACTCCATCATCACATAATCATTCACACCTCTGCATTACCATAAAGATACACTTTCAGCTATTTATCAATCATAATATCAAAATATTTTGTTTATAACTATTCAAACTCCTTCAACATTTATTCAAGGTAAAATCCTATTTTCATTATATAAAACAATTTCTTATCCTTCTTAAACATTCTTTCAAATTACTATCAAGCACTTAAACATCCATTTTCAGCTATCAAATTTATTAATCTTACATTCAAAACTTAATTTACATATTTCAATTTAGCTAAATCCTTGTATTTTTGTAAAAATTTGGACATAATCTTCCCTAAAAATAGAACTTAACTACCCTTATGCATTCTCTCAATCTTAACAACTCTTCAACCTTTTGTCAGCAATTATAAAACAGAAGATCCTTAATCAATTAGAGATTCACAAGTTGCAATAGTTAATAATTCAATCATAATTTGCAATTCCGAAATAATCAACCAATTCAACTTCAAAAATTCATAACTAACTTTCACAAATCATAGAATCCTTCAAAATTAAACTCAATCAACTATACTTATCCTAATTCATTCAGAATTTAACTACACGCAATTCCAGCCATTACAGAATTTTTCATATACTCTTAAAGTTACTGCATTAACTTAGAAAGCAAACACCCAGAAATCAAACTATTATTCTTTAATAATTTCACAAGTAATTAAATCAATTCATTCGACCCATTCCTCAAAACACAGCCACAAACAACAAACCAATCAAACCATTGAATCATCGTCACAAAGATATTAAACCAATTACAAATCTTACCGTCACAATCCAAACCTAATTTTCATCAATTAATCACATCAGATATTTATCATCCATTTGCAATTATTCATTAAACTTTGTTAGCATTCGTAATTTGAAATACTTAATTTTAAAAACATATCTCCTACCTCGATGTCGAAACTCACAGAAATCATTAAACACAACAGCTCTATTAGCAGTTCCAACACACCTACTCCCATGGCGACAATAACAGTGGTTCTGAGCAGCTTCGATGACAGCAGAGAAAGCAAAATGAAGAGCGAAGCAAGACATGAACAGTACCGGTTTTTCGGTGACTCCCACAGCAGCACCCCCGGCGGTAGCGGTGGCAAGAGAACACCCACCACCATCGCGTTGTCCTCTTCCCCTTTTCTCTGGTCGTTCACGTTCTTCCCTCTACGAGCTCCTTCTCTGTCTTTAGGCTCCTCGTTCGTCTCCCTGTCTCTGGGCTTCTTCCACTACGACGACAGCACCTTCAAGCGACAACAACGTCAACCCCAACTGACGACAGCGGCCATATCATTGTCTGTGAATAAAACTGTTATTAGAACCAGTTCCTGGGTAGTGGACACAGGCACCACATATTATATTTGTTTTTTGCTTAAATATTTTTACTTTTACATCCATGTTCCTCCTATACAAGTACACATGCCTGACGGTACAATTGCATCCACAAAATCGCTGGTGTAATTTATTTTACAAAGAATTTGCACCTTGAAAATGTGTTGTATATTATGTCATTCAAATTTAATTTAATTTCAGGTTCTAAGATGACTAAGTCACTGAATTGCTTATTTTTGTTTTCACACACATGGTGCTAGATTTGGAACCAGTACATATTGAAGATGATTAGCATAACTAAGAGTAGTGCTGGCTTATATGTGTTTAATCCACTCACCACCATCAATAACTTTGCTCACTGCATCACACACACATCAACACAAACACAACACCTCACAATTGCATCTCAATCTGCATCCACACACAATTCTCATCTTTGGCATAGTCGGCTAGGACATTTAAGTGACTTAATTCTTTACGCAATGACAAGTTTTTTCTTTCATAGTTTGTAATAAAAACAATATTTTGTGACTCATGTCACTTGGCTAAGCAAAAGAAATGTCCTTTTTCACTTAGTACTTCAATTGCTGAATTTATTTTTGATTTTTTACATGTTGACATTTGAGGACATATTTCAATTACATCCTCACATGGACATAGATATTTTTTTACTATTGTAGATGATCACAACATATTTACTTGGATCAAATTCATGAAAAATAAATTTAAAGTTTCTTCTATATTGCCTAATTTCATAACAATGATTGAAACTCAATTTTCAAAATGAGTCAAATGCATTAGATCCGATAACGGACCTGAATTCAACTTGCAAAATTTTTATGCATCAAAAGGTATTTCACATCAAAGATCATGTGTTGAGATACCGCAATAAAATGAAATTATGGAAAGGAAACATCAACACCTTCTTGTTATCACAAGAGCATTATTGTTTGAATCCAATGTTTCCAAAATATTTTTGGCATTTGGCACTTGCCCAAGCTGTGTATATCATAAACAAACTCTCCATTCTTATTTTGAAAGCTATGTCTCCATTTCAAAAATTATTTGGCATTTTACCTGATTTACAAACTCTAATGATTTTCGGTTTTCTCGCTTTCGCTTCGACCTTAACACAAAATAGAAGAAAACTAGATCCAAGAGCCATTAAATGCTATTTTTTGGGTTACAAAAAGGGTGTCAAAGGATATCTTTTATACAATTTACAAATTAGATAATTTTTAATTTCAAGAGCCATTAAATGCCATTTTTTATGAACTTGAATTTTCTTTTATCACCAAATTTGAGCATTGTAACACTCCTACTGCACGGACAGCGCATCTGCATCCATTCCTTGGTTAGATACCCTCTCCTATCATATCCCTAACACTCCACATACACACTTGCATTTTGAACCTCTACCAAACAACACTTTCATAAAACAGCTACAAACTAATGTCACTCCCACTATCACTAATGATCAACTATAAAGCACCACATCACAATCACCAAACCCCATTTTTTCATCTACATCCAGTCATTTGGATGTCCTTATAGCCACTGAAACCGAACCCCCTAGGAAATCCAGCAGAATAGAAAGATGTAAACCCTGCTAAATTAGTAAATAATTAGCAAATAAATTAAATTTTAATAAGAAAGATTAGAAATGAAAATCTTATATTAAAATAGGATAGAGCTCTTTAAAACGAAAATTTTAACACTAATTTCGAAGAATTTGGCCCAAGATTGGACCGAACGGGCCGAATCGGTCGAACCGGATCCAAACTGGGCCTATGGGCCCAACCGGACCCATAACTTAAATGAGCTTCAGCTCATTACTTTCCCTTTCATTCCCATTTCTGTTCCAGCTTCCATGGGAGAAGGAAGGTGAAGAACAACCTTAACCCTAACCCTCTTGCGCATGCGTGCGCGAACGAGCCTATGCGTACGCGTCTTGGCTTAAACGCATACCCACGTGTACGCGTGGCTCCTGTTTTCTACAAAACTGGATTTTATATTTTTAAATCAAATTTTATACTTCTAAACCTCTATTCTCATCCTTTTAGTTATACAATATAATACTAGGCCTAGTAGTTAGTTGAAGTTAGGAAATTGAGGTAACTTGGAGATGAAGAAATAGGGTAAACATGATGAATTGTAAGAGAATGATGTGAAGGTTAAAAGAAGTTATGATGCCATGGCTATGATGAATGATTATATAATAAATATGAATGGTTATGAATATTATGCGGCTTATGAATTTAATGATATTTGAGATACGGGTTTCCCTAGGTAACAAAACCATGACTTGCCACCTCGTGTTCCAGGTTGAAACTCGATACTCTGTTGACCCTACGTCGTAAGGGTGACCGGACACGTATAAATTCTCGAAAATGGATATCCCCCATTGAGTAAGTTATATATTCATGAATTAATGTATAAATTATGAATGAAATGAGAAAAACTATGCATAGACTCATGGGGATGCACGACGAGAGACAGTCTAAGGGTTTCGGACTTGTCGGGTTGGCTGGATAACCGACAGATGAGCCTCATCAACCATAGGACAGGCATACAACATGTGCATTCTGTTTGTTTTGTCTGTTATGCATTACTTGGGATTGCCTAACTGAATATATATTATGCTAATTGTTATATTTGCTACCTGCACTACCTGTTTTCTACTTGTGCTTGAAATTGTTTGGTTGTCTGTCTCTACTAAATCATTGGTGATGGAGGAGTGGAGGAAAGGTGGACCGGTTTGGTGATAAAGTTAGGTTTAAGTAAGTAAGTTTAGAATTCCTTAGAACACCTACCCTTTTTATGGCTTCTGTTTAGAATTTAAGTTCTATAACTGAGTGTTGACATTCTAGGATTGCCTCTGGCATTCCCAGGACCTTATATATTATGTGCGTGGCACCTTTACCATGCTGAGAACCTCCGGTTCTTACCCCATACTGTGTTGTTGTTTTCAGATACAGGTCGAGAGGCACCTCGCTAGGCGTATAGATTCCTGGAGCAGAGGGGTTTCTGGGTTCTTTTGTTATGTAGCTTATGTATATATGTACTTAGCTTTCTCTCCAAGAAACTTGTTTATTTTGTCCCTCTTAGAGGTTAAAGGAGAGTATAAGGTTTTATCTTGTCTTTTTGGTATTTTGGGGATATGTATATATGTATGTAAATATTCTTCGGCCAGTCTTGGCTCCGCAGGCTGAGTTAGGAGCTAGTTATTCTGTATCCTTGACTCTTTATTCTCTCTTTTGTTTAGTTACACCTATGGTCTTTAGGTTTCTTAGCACGTAAGTAATCTCGTTTCCTGAGTGTTGCACTTTTTATTTTGCGAATTTGTTTTACCTGCTTTTCAAGGCTCCTCATATATTACTCTCTTTCAGATACTATTATGCATATATTTTGTTTTAGAGGTCGTAATATCACACCACCTCTGGTTTACGGCTTAAGCGTAAAGCTTTGTGTGGTAGGGTGTTACAAAAGGCACCAATGTACTTGCAAGATTTTCATTGTGCATATAGCGTCACTACTCAGCAGACTTTGCCAACATCTAATTGCAAATATCCCATTTCTAATTCAGTATCTTATGCATCTTTGTCCACTAATCAATTAAATTTTTCTCTTGCTGTCTCTACAAACACTGAGTCCACCACATATGATGAAGCCATCACGTAAAACTGTTGGAGGAAGGCAGTCAATATAGAAATTTTGGCACTTGTGCAAACTAAAACTTGGACACTCACCTCTTTACCAGTTGGCAAGAAAGACATTGGATCCCGTTAGATCTTCAAGATAAAATTAAATCCTGATGGTTCAGTAGAGCGCCACAAGGCGAGGTTAGTTGCAAAGGGCTATACTCAAAGATATGAGCTGGATTACCTTGACACTTTTAGTCCGGTGGTCAAAATCACTACCGTACGATTGGTTTTAGCTTTAACAACAATTAAGGGTTGGCATTGCCATCAACTTGATGTTAACACCGCTTTTTTTCATGGTGATTTTAAGAAAATTGTTTGCATGAAACTACCACTGGGTCTTCCTATCTTTTCCCCTGATTTAGTTTGCCAACTAGACAAGTCTTTTTATGGACTCAAGCAAACAAGTAAACAATGGAATCTTAAGTTGTGTTCGATACTTCTAATCCTTGATTACAAGCAATCCAAACATGATTATTCTATATTCACTAACTTCAAATCTTATTCTTATTTTATTGCCATCCTAGCCTATGTAGATGATTTAGTCTTAGTTGAAAATGACCTTTCCAAAATCTAGTCCATCAAGTCGGTGTTAGACAAAAAATTCAATATTAAAGACTTAGGTAATCTGAAGTATTTTCTTAGTTTTGAGGTTGCAAGGATAGAAAAGAGTATAACTCTTTATCAATGCAAATATGCGTTAGACCTCATTGACGAATGTGGCCTTTTAGGTGCAAAACCGGCATCAACACCTATGGAGTATAGTCTAAAACTCTCAAAGGGATCAAGGACAACATTAGTTGACGTTTCTAGATATCACTGATTATTTGACAAGTTAGTATATCTCAATAACACAAAATCCGATATCAATTTCGCTGTAGAAAAACTTCGTGAATTATTGAGCAAGCCTTCTGATGTTCATCTTCAAGTTGCTTATCGTGTTCTCAAGTATGTCAAATTTGCTCTAGCCTCAGGTTTATTCTTTGCCATTGACTATAAACTCAAAAGTTTTTGTTTTGCTGACTCTGATTGGGCCCAATGTCCAGACACATGTCGCTCAATCACAGGCTTCTTCTCCTTCTTAGACTCTTCTCTTATTTCTTGAAAATGCAAGAAGCAATCTATAGTATCTCGATTGTCTTTCAAGGCCGAATACTGGGCCATTGCCACTGCAACATGTAAGGCTCAATAGTTGTCTTACTTACTTTATGACTTGCACATTGAGTAGAAGCAGCCCATCTATTTCTATTGTGACAGCCAATCAAAAAGACATATCGCAACCAATCCCGTCTTCCACGAATGCACAAAGTATATCAAAATCGATTGTCGTATCGTCCGTGAAAAGCTGCTTAGTGGTATTCTTCACCTCTTGCCAATTAACTCTACCAACTAAGTGACGAATGTGTTCACTAAATGTCTATCTCTTGCTCCTTTTACTTCTTGTGTTTTCAAGCTCGGCATGCTTGATTTTCACAAACCAAGCACTACCAGCTTGAGAGGGCATGTTACATAACCATTAGTTTTACTAATATTTTTAGTTTCCAAATTACAATTAATTTACTTAAGGTATTCGTTTATTGACAGGATGTATATATAATGACCCACACTAACTTCTGTTTTGGTTAGCTTGCTAATAATTCAATTCATTCACTTTCTTTCTTTCGTTTTCTTCTTCTCTACTTTCTCTACCCGATTTTCCATTTTCCAACTCTCTTCCGTTTCTTGCTTTTCCTCACATATATATTAAAAAACGATAATGATAGAAAGACAATATCTAAAATTATATAATTATTTTTATATAATTAATAAATATTGAATAAAAGTAACTTTGAACTATTTAGGCTATTTTTTATTATCTCTCGCGCATTCTTTTTAAGAAAAAAAATAAGGTGGATCATGATTTTGAAATGCAAAAATAAAATATATGCGCGCATGAAAAAACGATGGACCATACAACATAATCTAGTCCTAGATTAAAGCTACCTGATTGGCTAGGTTTATGTCAAAACAAACAAGGCTAGCCAATATCGTACGACTTTCAATACATGTTTCGAACGAGGAATTTTTCGTTTTCAAAAGCATGCATCCATTGGGCAAACGGAGAGATAAGAATGAATGTGATTACTTTTTTTTTTTTTTTAAAAAGATAGGAGACTCGAATCCGCAACTTCTTAATTGAGTATGGGGAGACTATGTCATTTGAGCTATTACTCATTGGCAAAAATTTGGAAAGATAGGAGACTCGAACCCGCAATCTCTTAATTGAATATGGAGAGTCTATGTCATTTGAGCTATTACTCATTGGCATAAATGTAATTACTTTAGTAAACAAACCATCACTAAATCATATAATTTATTGGGATTTATTATCCAATAGATGAATATTTTTTCAGAATTTTAATATGTATCTTTAAAGTACATAATAAAATTTATTAATAAAAGTTTTTAATTTT
>NC_029791.2:125324290-125325171 GCF_000816755.2 Arachis ipaensis | reverse complement strand
TATAGAGTTCTATAATACTATATTATAAAATTATTCTTTTTTAAAATTTAAATTAATGAAAAAAGATAATATAAATAATTATATTTTTAACTAATAAAATACAAAAAAAAAACTAAATTTTATTAATTTTTTTATTAAAAATAGAAAAATTTAAATTTTCAACCACTTTTTTTTTTTATTAAAGATAGGAGAGTCGAACTCGCAACCTCTTAAATGAATATGGGAAGACTATGTCATTTGAGCTATTATTCATTGATAAATTCGCAACTACTTAAATGAATATAGAAAAACTATGTTATTTGAACCGACGGTTTCGTTATTAACATGGTAATCATTTATATGTTTTATTAATGGAAAAGTATAGGGTATCAATATACTATCTGCCAACTTCTGCCAACTCTTATTTATAATTGTGTTTCATGGAAGTGTGTTTGTGGATGTGTCTAATAATTAATATGTTTTAAATACATATATAAAGAGACACATCCAGAAAATATATCTATAAAGACACTTCTATTAAACACAGTTATAAAAAAGACATTTTTATTAGACACATCCATAAACACACTTTCATGAAACACAATTATAAATAAGAGTTGGCAGAAGTTGACAGATATGTTGTTGGTAACGAGCAGAACCGTTTATTAATATTGATCTGATGCTCATACCGAACCGTCAATTTCGGGGTAAAATAATACTTCGGGGGATGTAATTGGTGTTTCCATGGCAATTGGCCAGCAAGATCACAACGAGGCAACCGGTTTGACCGGAGAATTGGGGTAGGTTTGACCAGTACGAGTGACAAGCAGAGTGTAGCAGATCCCTACAGCTGGATATATATACCGTACAACGACAACACGTCAATTTGATCATTAGATTCC
>NC_029791.2:125322012-125324284 GCF_000816755.2 Arachis ipaensis | reverse complement strand
TATTAAATTATATAAATATATTAACTTTTTAATAAATTAAAAGAATTTAATTTTGATATAATGACGGAATAAAACGTTTTATACAATCGTGCAATTACAATATTCTCTTGGATCATTATTTACGTGGCCAATATAAACAATAAGAGTAAATAACCATTTCTAACCATAAAAGATTTGGACGCTGACAAAACTAATTATAAAAAATTAAAACTAAAGTCGTACCTATAAAAGATAAGTTTTCTTCCATAAAAATGACCAATCATTAAATTTTTATCAAATCCATTAAAACATTAATTAAAATATCCACATTACTCTTATCTATTTTATTATCTTCAACTTTTTAAATTACCTCTTCTTTTTCAAATTTTTTAACATCATAGTCTTCCACACCCATACCACTGCAAACCACCATCAACGCCACTATCATATCAACATAACACATCAACAAATACAAGCAAAGAGGCGAATAATAGAGAAGGAAAAACAGTAAAGGAGTAAAGGGAGAAAGGATGTCACAAGGAAGGGAGAGCCGTCGAAGAGTGAAGTTTTACTTATTTTTTTGTTCTCGTTTAGTGTTTTTTGGTTCTCTTTTTGTTTTTAGATTACTTTTCAGGAATGTATATTCACCGATGTCGCTACCACCATGGAGGCGGAGAAAACCGGCGCCAAAGAAGTCTCCGAACACCACCGTCGCATTCCAAAACCCCTAACACGTCTCTTTATACGGTTTCGGCGTTTCCGCATAGTCGTTAGTCGTTACAAAACGCGTTTGGCTTCGCTCCCTCGCATCTACTCCAATCCACGACCCTACTGCTTTGGCTTCGTCGTATTTGAATCCGATTTTAGATCCAAAGACCCAATTAGAAAAAGGTGAAAGCTTTGCAATAAAAAAGAACACTTGGCATTTGGGTTTTGGAGTTTGAACAGGAACAAGGTTTTAAGTTTTTGGCTCGTCAATTCCGTGATGATTGCCTCTACATAAGTGATTGCCTTGAGTGCTTATTCCATGGGGTGTTTGTGGATTTGAAGATGTAACAATTAGAAAGTATTTGAGGGAAGGCTAATCGAAAAATGGAAAGGAAAAAAATTAAGAATAGGTAGTTGGTGCAATGGAGGAAAAGGTGGTCCGTGGAAAGAAATATGTAACCTACAAATAAAGAAGCAAAGCGTCAGACAAAAGATGATTGATGGACTGGCCATGGAAGTTGGTGATGGTAGATCAACCAGATTCTGGGAGGATACATGGCTACGGTCGGAAAGTTGAAAGACTCCTTTTCGAAACTTTTCTTGGTTTCAAATCACAAAGGATCCGTTATTGGGGTTTGTAGATTTTAGGATGGGATAGAGTGGCCGAGTGGGTGTGGAACTTCCAATGGAGGAGGGAACTCCGCCAATGGGAGATTGACAACCTGAATCAAATGCTTGATATTTTGCACGATGTGAGATTGATAGCAGATGTATCCGATAGAGTGGTGTGAAAGTTTGACAAGAAAATTGTTTATACTACTAACTCATTTGTGCAGGTGTTGCAGGAACAGACTGTGAAGGATGATATCCTTTTTTACAAGTTCGCAAATGGTATCTGGAAAGGACTAGTACCCTCTAGAGTTGAGCTGTTTAATTGGTTTGTACTAGTAGGACGAGTTAATACAAAGGATCGCTTGAGTAACTTCGGCATCATTGCTCAGAATGATAATATTTGTGTGATGTGCAACAAGGACGTTGAACCTGTCCAACACTTGTTTGTTACGTGTGAGTTTGCTTGACAGGTTTGGTGTGCGTGGATTACTCACGCAGGTCGGGCGTGGTGCATACCGGGATCCATAAGAGAACACTTCGAGAGCTGGATGATGATGCCTACGAGAAAAGACGAGCGTAAAACATGGTTAGTGGAGTTCTTCTCAATTATATGGAATATCTGACTGTGTAGAAATGAATTCATTTTCCAGAATAAGACAACGGTCGTGGTGGAATGCATTGCTAGATCGTTTTGTAGCTCGAAGGAATGGTGTGACAATAATTCATGTTGTTGATGGCTGTGCTGGAGATGACATAAGAGTTGTTGTACGTCTTTTATTGTTGTATGCTCCACCGAGTATGTTGAGCTTGTTTGTCTTTCAACATTTTCCAGAAACGGTCGTGGTGGAATGCATTGCTAGATCGTTTTGTAGCTCGAAGGAATGGTGTGACAATAATTCATGTTGTTGATGGCTGTGCTGGAGATGACATAAGAGTTGTTGTACGTCTTTTATTGTTGTATGCTGTATGCTCC
>NC_029791.2:125315724-125320654 GCF_000816755.2 Arachis ipaensis | reverse complement strand
AAAAATTAAATAATTGGTCATTTTTGTCAAAGAAAATTTATCTTTTATAGATATAACTTTAATTTCTTGTGGTTAATTTTGTCAATGTTCAAATTTTTCATGATCAGAAATGACTATTTACTCTAAAAAATAATTATTTTTATTAATACGACGCTATATGATTAAATACACGTATAAAATAATTTATACGGATAATAAATCAAAATTAAATTTAAACAAAAAAAAATTGAAAGCGACACTTATTTTAAAACACACATAAAATAGGAGTGAAAGGAAACCGAGGGTAATAGAGTAAGAGTAGTGGGGTGGGGAGGGTACATGATAGGGTGTGGTGGCACCATACACAATTCTCGATGTTATCTGTATCAGGTCCTTACACTTGTCACCTGTGGTCCACAACCTGAATCAGTTTCAGTTTCAGTTTCACCTCAAAGCATGGCACACAGGTTGCATGGATTTTAAGGCAGATTTAGTGGGGTCGATTCTCTCTCTCAAGATTCAGGATCGGAATGAGTGAGGACCCATCATGAAGTAACACAGTGTGTTCTAAATTCTAATAAGTGATGTTCATGAACAAGGTTATACAACAATCCACCTAGTATTTTTTTTTTAAGGTTGAAGCGGTTAGTTGGCACCGTGTAAATGAGTGCGCAAAGAATATATGACTGTTTACACACAGTTGGCATTTCTGTCCGTCAAATAGAAAATAAAAAATTGAAAGAAAAGAAGTGTCTTCGTTTTTAATGAATACAAAGGGGAGCACGCTTGCCTTCATGAGAAGAAAAGAAAAGAAACTATCGAAATCTAAGCTACAATAATCAAATTACTTTTCCATTATACCATTCAATTTAATTCTTAGTTCACACACACATGTTTAGTCTTTTCCGCTTACAAAATCTATCGTCACTCCCTTCATTTTTATAATAAGTTTAGGAAACAAAAGATGTACACACGCATACACATGCACATGCAAGGAATAATAATTGGTACAATTTAAAGTATTAATAATGGAACAACCGAATAATTTGGAACTGAAACAACTAACAGAAGAAATTACAAGCAGTAAAGTTTCATGTAAGAGGAAAAAGAAGAGATTAGGTTCTGTGCTTGCAATAATTTACCTTACACACGAGCAGTTGGCAGTGGTTACATTTTTTAATTTAGATGTGGGAAGGAGAATGGTGTAGAACGTAGATATGGAATGTATAGGTGCTTTACGCAACTATGGTGTCAGGAGCAAAAATCGGACCGTCCGATTTTTGAGTACACAAATCGGACCTCCAAATTTTTTTAATTTTTTAAATACAAATCGGAGGATCCGATTACCTTCATCAAAATTTAAATTTTCTCTTCCAAACTAATCAGACTGTCCGATTAGTAAACTTAATTTTTTTACAATGAAATCATATGGTCCAATTTCTTCATCCCTGTTTTAGAAAAAGCTGTTCCCACGTCCATGTCTAACACCCACATTTTCCACAATAATATACAACACACACATGCTTCTCATATCCAAACAAATGACCCCAGTGATTACTGGTTACTATGTCTTTTAAAATTGTCACCTGCTGCTAGCTTGTGCAAGTAACCACTCTCTCTCTCTCTCTTTCTAGTTCAATAGTTTCTTCTGTTTTCTGTAATCCATAAAAGTTGGATTTTTTATGTTCCTAACCCAATTTATGAAATTGGTTTATTTGTTGCTCCCGCTGATACAAGCATTTGAGTAGAATTTGATGCCTTTGTTCATTGTTTCTTCTTCAAATTGGAACGAGGAATGAAGATATAATTTTTTTAGTAGTATTGTGAAGAAAGAAGAAAAGAGAATCTGCTTTATTGGGAGATATTAGCTAATGACATTGTTTTCCACTTTATGCTCTTAAAGGTTCTACTTTCCTGTCTGAGAGGGAGCATTTTCCCTTTTCACTGAGCAGCATTATCCTTGATCCTTCATGGAAGGTTATTGATGGAAGAAGCAAACTAGAGCCTAGTTAGATTATATTCCTTTTGCTTTGTGTCAATGAGATAGATAGATAGATAGATAGATAGATAGATATGAGAATGAATGAACCTCTTCTTTCTTCTTTTACTTTAACTTGTTAGCTAACACTCTCTCTCTTTCTCAGTCCCTATAAAGCTGCAAAGCCTATTTTGTTCTTTGTTGAGTCCTGCAAGATATCTCATATCTCTCGAGCCAACCTTAGTCAAAATTCACTTTCCCCTTTAATCATCATACACTTTTGTTTATTTCAACTCCATTATTATATCCTTACACTCCATGTAGCAGTACCACCGCTCCTAGGATATATATATATACATTGTTTATATTTGCAGTTTCAGGCTCCTTTTTCTCTTTTCAGAAGAAGATGAGTAGTGATGTTGAAAATGCCATGAGGCTTCAACAGGAAGAGAAAAAGGGCATTCTGTTGGGTTTGGGGACAAGTGGTTCAGAAATGGCAAGTTCTAATTCTGAGCCTTCAAATGTAGCTAATCCCTTTCTTGCTTCCTCTGCTTGGGATCCTCTTACTCCTTTAACTCAACTTCAAACTACTAATACTACTACTCTTGTTGGAGACCCTTCTACTTCAATACCAATACCAATGGTTTCTCATCATAATAATGAATTCTCCAACTCATTGTTGTACACTCTTGTTTTGGAAAACCAGCAAGCTCCTCACATTGTTCAATACATGTCTAGAGATATGGTTCCAAACCCCAAGGTTCAGGTTCCTATATCCTATGGAAGTGGGAGCTTCTCTGAAATGGTTGGCTCCTTTCTCCAATCTCCAAACAGTGAGCATTCACAGGGAGAAGGAGAAGGAGAAGATTCAGGATCAGCACCTAGTGGAAATAGAAGAAGAAAGAGAGGCCATGAACATAACAAGGTATGCAGAGTATTGCACTCACTTGTGTGTTTATTTAGTTAAGTAAGCTAATGAAGGGAATGGATCCTCTCCATTTTTTTTAACAATTGAGGGAGTAAAGTGTGATCTTTCACCATTAATTTTATAAGTGGGACCAAGAATAAAAATGAGAGAGGGAGCAATGAAGGGTTAGAAATCTCACTTTACATTGTCAATTTTTTTTTAACAATTGAGAGGATCCATTCCCGCTAATGAATGCATTGTTTTCTTTCTTTTTGTAGAATGCTGAAGATTGTTCTGGGAAGAGCTCTGATGGTAGAAAAGATCAAGATGATCAGAAGAAAGCAAAAGTGGAAGAAAATAAAGACAAAAGTGCTCAAAGTGGAGAAGCACCTAAAGAGAATTTCATTCATGTGAGAGCAAGAAGAGGCCAAGCTACTAACAGTCACAGCCTTGCAGAAAGGGTATACTATCATCTTAATAGTTAATACAGAAGTTTGTTACCAAGAAATCCTCCATTAATTTCTTCTTGTTGATAACAGAAGCAATGACATTTTTTTTTAGGTAAGGAGAGAAAAGATTAGTGAGCGAATGAGGTTGCTTCAAGAACTTGTTCCAGGATGCAACAAGGTTAGTTGTTATTTGAGGTGATGATTGAGTTTGCTTTGATTTCTCGTTTTCTCATCCAAACTAATGATGATTTCTTGTACACCAATTTTAGATAACTGGTAAAGCAGTGATGCTTGATGAGATTATAAACTATGTGCAATCATTGCAACAGCAGGTTGAGGTATATAGTAATAATCTTACAAATAAGAGCTGATTCCTAATTTCTATCTTCTTATCATGTTATGAAATATGAACTAACCACATTGAACACTCAATATATTGTCCAATCTTGGATTCTTTAATTTTTTTTTTATAAAAAAGAAAGGGCCTAATCATTACATTGCAAATTTTTCACACATGATTTGGCCCTAAACCCAGTATAGTCTTCATGATCAGAGGGCATAACATAATATTTTGCAGTTTTTGTCCATGAAACTTGCCACTGTGAACCCAGAGCTGAATTTGGACCTAGAGCGGATTCTCTCAAAAGATGTAAGCAAAGGGTCTTGACTCTTTCTCACGTTGTTGATGGCTATGCCGGAGATGACATAGGAGTTGCTATGTATTTTTGTGTCTGTTGCTCCACCTAGTGTGTTGAGCTTATTTTGATTTTCAAAAAAAAAAAAGTTAATATTTAACATGATTTATTTAAATTAGATTCTGCAATCACGAATTGGTGGATATAGTGGTGGTATAAGCTGCTCTCAAGCATTCCCTAGTTCCAGCTTCCAAGGAACACTAGTGCCCATGCCTACCACTTCAAATCAACTCCCTCCCTTGCCTCAGGTAAACCAAAATCCTTAACATAATGTCATAAGAAATAAAAATGCTATTCGTACACTAAAATCAGCTACTAAAATTAGCCACTAATGTATTTGTGCATAAATACGTGTGTGTGTTCAATTTATTTTCAATATATATTTGTATTCCAATATATATTTTGGCTGATTTTGGTGTACACGTAGCATAGTCGAGATAACGAATAAGTAATAACTTGTCATGTATTGCAGAGTGTGTTGGACCATGAATTCCAAAACTTGTATGGAATGAGCTATGATTCTAGTACAGCTCTTGGGAACATGGGGCACAATGGTAATTTGACATTTTGGTCTTTTGCAATGATTAATTAATTCCATTTTCTTTGTGCATTCTTCTAATTCTCATCACTATTATGTTTGGCCAGGAGGATCCAAATCAGAGTTATAGTGTACTGTGTGTAAAAGACATTGGAATTGTCCATTTGATTGAAAATTTAACTCAAGTTGGATGAAGGGAGTAATAAAGGATTCATATTTAGTTAATATGTCAGCGGTATAGGATCTAATAACCTAACGGTTCGCCAAGATTAGTTAATCAGATTTGTGAATTATCTATGTATATTTGAATTGGGTTCACCAAGTGGGGTTCTGAATTGTTTCAACCTAAGCTAGTGTTCCTTGTTAGATAAAATGTGAAATGTG
>NC_029791.2:125312480-125315564 GCF_000816755.2 Arachis ipaensis | reverse complement strand
TCAAGTTTCCTTTTTTTTTTTTTTTGCCTTTTTTAAAAGAAAAAAAAAACTGTGATGAATGAAAGGTTTCTTAGTTCTTCCTGCGCAGTCTCATGTTAATATGTTATTGCTCTTTCTTCTTTGTGTGTGTGAAGAGCAGAAGAAACAATAATATTTAATCATGTTCAAGGTATTGGATGCAGAGGAGAGTGCTTAAATCTTCAATTTATTACAAAGTTTATACACCATTATCAAAATATAAAAGCAAACTTTATGGCTGCAGCGAATAGAGTTGGTTCAGACACCGAGCCAATCATATTTCGTCCAACTGATTGCTATACATCCAAGTATTTTTTCATCTAAGTTTATCTAAATAGGTCTAATACCAACAAAAATCACTCTCATTAAAATAGCGTCATTCATGCATTTTTTCTACTTCTCCTCCCACGCACTGCTTCTTCTTTTTCTCCTCCCTCGCACTGCTTCTCCTTCTCCTTCTCTTTCTCCTTCTTATCGTCATCACCAACAACACTAACATTTTGCTAACATCTCTATTGGAGTTAAACCCCAAAATGGTCCCTGAGATTCACAATTTGCACTAATTTAGTCCCTAACTTACCAATTATACCATTTATCTCCCCGACTTTCTTAAAATTGCACCAGGGTCGTCCCTCCCCACATCTCCGGACAAATTAACTGTTGCTGGCAGTGACCTGGCGCTGAGAAGCCACGCTAGATGTCACGCTGGAGTGTCAATTTTGGCGCTAAAAATATGGATGGATGGAACGGCGTCGTTTCATGTATGTTTAGAAACAAAATCTCACTTCATCTTCCTCTTCGTCTTCTGAAAACCAAAACAATGCACCATGAAATCCTGAGTTCTGGCCACTGTATAGGGTTTGAAGGTTGAGAACGTTTGGTTCCGTGGAGTTCGCTGCCACTATAAAAAACACCACTATACCTAAGAATTGTATCATACATTTTTGGATCCTCACTTCAGCTTCCAATTTTCCAATCCTCCAGGCTAAATTTACTCTCACTTGCTCATTGTCAACTACAGTTACATTCACTCTTCCTTCATGTTCCTCTTCTACATCATCATCCCAGAGAAAAAATTCGCACCATGTTTTGTCCCTAGTCTAAATATGAGATATGATAAGAAGTAAAGAATAGAAAACCATTAATCAATTTTTTTTTACCAAAAACTCACATTCTAATTCGGACAATCGAAGAAAGGCTCATCTGGGTTGGTATTTGTTTCGGACCAACGAAGCACAAGTCGGCAGCCGCACCCAGGGGCGAAGCTACACATATGGAAAGGGGGCAATAGCCCCCCAAATTTTTAATTTTTGTTTAAAAATAAAAGAATAATAGACATAGCCCCTTTTTTTTTATTTTTTAGCCCCCCTTTTTTTTTTTGGGTACATTTTTTCAGTCCTCCTTTCATTCATAAAAAAAATCAGTTCATTTTTATATAACATTAACAAAGTATAATAGTTTTAGACTTAGTCTAATAGTTTACTTTATTTAAAAAATAAAATATAAATTTTTCTTTTCTCTCAATATCTTCATTCACTCAAATTTCCCATTTTTACTTTGCAGCAGGTAATTATTTTAACAAAGTCGGGACATAAATGGTGCAATTGATAAGTTAGGGACTAAATTGGTACAAACCGTATTGGTTTTGATTTTTTCTCTGGTGCCATCATTAAATAATTTTAGTTCATTTTTTAGTTTATTTTGATTCATTTGTGAATTAATTTCGGTTCATTTGTGTGTTAATTTCGGTTCACTTGTGAATAAAAAGTTTTGTCAATACTTATTAATGATGGCAGCAGTTCTTCTACTCCTCTTTCGTTATCGTCATCACCAACAACACCAATATTTTGCTAATATCTTTATTGGTTCTGATTTTCTCTGGTACTATCATTAAATAATTTCAGTTTATTTTTTAGTTTATTTTGGTTCATTTGTGAATTAATTTCGGTTTATTTGTGTGTTAATTTTGGTTCACTTGTGAATAAAAATTTTCGTTAATACTTATCAGCAGCATTAAGTGAACTGAAATTAACACACAAATGAACCGAAAATAAAATAAAAAATAAATCAAAATTATTTAACGATGGCAGCAGAGAAAATCATAACTAATAAAGACGTTTGCAAAATGTTGATGTTATTGGTGATGATGACAAAGAAGAAGAAGAAGAAGGAGGGAGATGAGAAGAAAGAGGAGGAGAAGAAGAAGGAAAGAAGAAAAACTTGCGTGTGCAAATTTGGAAGAAGAAGAAGAAAAAAGAGGAGGAGAAGAAGAAGGGAATAAGAAGAATGTGCATAAATTTGGAAGAAGAAGAAGAAGATGAAATACGAGGAGAAAGAGAAATAGAAACAGAGAAGGAGAAGAAGAAGGAACGCGTAATTTGAAAAATTGTTATAAAAACTTGGATAGACTTAGATAAGTATTTTATTTGGATATAAAACACTTTTAATATATAATATGAATATTTATAAAAATAAAAATATATAATTATATACATATAATAAGTATTTAAACTCAAATTTCTATCTTTTGTACAATTATTTAATGATACCAAGTTAGTAATTCAATTTATTAATTATTTATAAATAATATTTGATTTTATGAAATGTAGAAAGACTAAATGTTAGGTTTAAATGAAAATAAATATTTTTACGGATCGACTTGAATAGGGTGAGGTTAAGAAATTTAGAGTGGAGATAATTTTTTTTTTTATTGAAAATAAAAAGACTCGAATCTGTGACATCTTAAATGAGTATGAGAATAGAATTTAAACAAAAAAAATTTAAAGTTTTAAACCCTAATATTAGAATCTCTTCATGTCATCCATTACTGCCTGTAGCAATGAAGTAATTTACTATATCTATGATCACCTTAAAAGTTAAAAGACTAATTTTCTAATTATTTTATACTAACTAGTAAGTAGTAACAATTTTATTTTTAGAAAGGTCTTTAAAGAGTTAAAAATTATTCAAAATCAAACGTTAATTACAATAAAGAGTAACATGATAAGATTATATCAAATTGATTTTTTTGTTAATTAGATGATACATATAAAATAATTATACCAT
>NC_029791.2:125311567-125312268 GCF_000816755.2 Arachis ipaensis | reverse complement strand
TAAAACATTCTTTTTTTATAGATTATTTTGATTATTAATCCCAATTTTTAAAGAAAAGAATATGAACCGAACATTTTTATTTTATTGGAGTAAAAGTGTTCATAAATTGGATCGTATCTGCAGATTTGTGATAAATATCCGCATCCGATCATATGATCCGATCCACACATTGATCGGATCGGATAGGATCCGATCCACGCCATTTAAGAATCGAATCGCAGATATCTGCTCTACGTCCACGTATCCGATCCGCAGATCCGCATAATAATAATTAAAAAATAAATAAATATATATATATATATATTTGGTATTATATTTATTTTAGTTAGTAATTATTATTCATATATTGTATTATCTTATTTTTGTTATTTAAAAAAAGTTTGATTAAAAATATTTTAGAAATAAATAAGTTTAAAAGTGTGAAAAAAATATTTTTATTGAATTTTTTACATAGAAATATAATTAAAAAGAGAAGGTTCAGTTATGCGGATATATCCGATATTCGATCCGACACTAAAAAATGCAGATATTATATCTAATCCGATAAAAATTATATAGATCGGATCGAATTTTCAGCCATATTCGATCATCTGATACCATATTGGGGTTATGGAGCATACAAGATTTTTATTTTTTGGGACTGACAACATACAAAATTCAATACTCGCCTAACAGATAGAAAACTTGCGGGGCCAATCCAA
>NC_029791.2:125301485-125311385 GCF_000816755.2 Arachis ipaensis | reverse complement strand
AAATTGATTTTTAAGATTTAAACTATTTATTAATTGTATAATAATTATATTTTATATTTAAATATTTTAAAATAATTTTATTGTGAAATTATATTTTTATCTTTTTTTTTTTTCTCTTTTCTTCTTTCTCTGCCCCTTCATACAACCATTACTATCACCATAAAAAACTTCCTTTCTCATCATCACCTCTCACCATATCATTGACGCCAACCGCCAACAATCCGTTATATACGAGAAATGCTTGAAGAACCATGCTAGCACCCATCGTTACCGCTAGCGACCTGCACCCATCAAATGCACCGCCTTTTGTTGTCACTGCAACTTTTACGACTGTAAGCCAGAGGATCCATTCATCTTCGCCGTCGAATTTCATTGACAAAATCACCACCAACCTCTTTCACACCGAACTGAAGTCCCAACTTCGCGTGTCTGTCGCCGATCTCCTGTGCTTATCATCACCTTGCCCTCTCTGGTGCTGACAAGGTGGCGGTGTCGTAGAGCGCTGCGACACCAATTTCCATACCAAAGCTTTAGCGTCTCCGAAGACGATGTAAAAGGAAGATGATGATTTGGTTCGAGAGTTTTGTGGTTAGGTTAGTGTTGATCATGGTGTTTTCAAGGTTTGGATGCATAACAACAAGAATAATCTGGCAAAAAAAAGAGAACAATAATGGTGTTGTTATTACCATTAATGGTGATGATATCATAAAAAATGTTTTATGAAAGAGAAGATAGAGAGAGGACTAAAAAATATATTTTACTAAATTATTTTATATTTTTTTATATGAATCTTTAATATCTAATATTCTCTCTAGTCTATTATTTAAGACAATTCTATATTTTATTAGATGCATTCTAAAAGTCTAAAGCAAAAGTTAAATTTGAATTCAATCAAACATTTATGGTAGCGTTTGTTTTTAGAAATTAGGATTGAGATTGAGAGTTCAAAACTCAGTATTATATTTCGTAGCTATAAATTAAAACTAAAATTTTAGTCTTAAAATACAAATTATTAGTCCTTTCAATACCTTGAGAAAGTAAAAATATAGGAGACTAAAATTTTAAAAAATAAAGACTAAAACTTTTACAATATTTCTTTTCAAAAATATTTTTATTTAGCTTTTTGACATTTATAGGATCATGACAAAGACCAACTCGAACGACTACTCACCGGAGAGTCAAGAATTGCATTCATTCATTAACCAACTTTATCTATAGAAAACAGCTGTATTTTAGTTAGATGGGTCCGTTGGTATTCTATTATAAGTTCTTTTCTATTTGATTTTCCAAAACACGGCATTCATTTGCCTCTATTTCCACCCCGAAAAGAGCTCTTTCTCGGCAGGACTTACACATAAAGGGGATAGCTGCGCTTCATCATGGAAGAGGAGCAGAATGCATTCTTCCCTGTTGTAGAAGTTTTCATCTAGTTAAGCTTGAAAGAGGGAATTCAAATCTATAGCTCCTGTAATCCCAGGAGCTAAGGTTTCCCAAAGTGCCTTCACCCGCAAAAAAAGAGGTTCCACTAATTCCAAACCTATTCTTCACACACACTGAAAATAGAGAGAAGAAAGATAACGAAGAATAGAGAGAGAAGAGGCTGGGAATGAGGAGAAGAGGGGGAGAGACAGTGCCAACGAGGTTGATGGCCGTCGCTGATGCAGAAAAAAGAAAGAGACAAAACGAGAAAGAGAGAAATAGATCGAAGAGAGAGGGACATTGAATTATAAAAAAATTATATCAAAGATGGCATTCACTATAATCAGCTCGTACACTACTCAACCAAAGGATCCGTTGCACACTTTAGCTAATGTTAAATTGTGATTATGTTTTTTGATAAGTGGGCTGAAAATATTTTGGACTCATGTTTTTTTTTATTGCACATAGTAGTTAGAGCAGGGAAAAATGATGGTGATGGGAAAAAACCGCATAGTTTGAGGACTCTCCAAAAATTCCTTCAGGCCAGAAAAATGATGTCCATGGGTATAGTTTGAGAAGTCTCCCACATCCTTTGAGTAATAGTAATCACGATGATTGTTACGCCAATAACATCGCTAATTGTAATGTTTAATGTTTCTTTTTTAGTTTTTGAGATTCGTTGGAGCAAGATTATGATAAATATATTTTTTTTTAATTTCTAAATATTAGTCATTGGAGTTACAAACAGTTAAACTTCCTTGTAGGACTAGCAATAATCATTTATTCACTAATTGCAGTGTTTATAGAATTATAGTAGTAGTTAATGCTCTCTTTTTAATTGAGTTTTGTTGGAGCAAGAACAGTATATGTTATGGTTTCTTTATTTTAAATTTGAGTATTTACCCAAATTGGTCCCCAAGAAATTTTGAAGTGGACGTTTTCGTCCCCAACAAAATTTAATTATGTAATTAGTCCCCAACTTTTGTAAACGTCCGTCATTTTAGTCCTTCTGTTAGTTTTCTCCGTGAAATTTTAACGGTGGAGTCCAACGTGTCATGTTAAGGTGTTGAGTCAGCTGTTAAACGCCACGTGGGATGAAAGACAAAATAGTCCCTAGAAATACAACTACAAATTTGTTCTTGTATGATGCCCTAAATCCTAAAACAATGGTGTGAAGGTCATAATCATCCTCGTGTGCTACTCTGAAAACGTGTAACTATGGCAAGTGGAGGAAATTCAGCAAGTTCTTATCGTCAACGAGTTATTAGAGGTAGCGGAGATGGTAGTACTAGCAGTGTTTCAGGTGGCCCCAAATTTGGAATTGCAAGAGGGAAGAATCCAAGATGCCACTGTGGAGCTTATGCCATTGTTGTAGAATCTAGAACAGATAAGAACCCAAGAAGACCTTTCTTTGGTTGTCCTTATTATAGGGTAAGAAACATTGGGTATGGTATCTTCTTTATGCATTGTAAAATTCATAGGTTAACTCTGATTTTGTGCATTTTTCCCTTCAATGTAGGAGAATCTTTCACACTGTGAATTTTTTATATAGTTTGACAAAGTTTTTTTTCATGAAATGCAAGATAGCCAGCATAATGTTGTACTGGAAGAGAGGGTGAAGAAGTTGAAAGATTTGGTAGATGAATTAGAGAAGAAGACTAAGAATATAAGTAAAAGGAGGGAGTAGAGCAGTCATTGAAAAAATGTGTTCTTTTTCATGCTAGGTTTTTTGGTTTGTATTTTTTTAGGAAAGATATAGTTAGGTAGGAAAAGAAGGGAATTAAGTGCTTATTATGTATGGATATATTGTAATTGAATAATTGATCAAAGTGTAATTGCTAATATTATAGTCTGTCAGAATTGTGTAATGAAATTTCCTTTGCCAAATATTAGAATCATATGCATTCACAAAAATAATGTTTCAAAAACCTGATTTAATACAAATCACATCACTCATAATTATCAAAATAGTCTAATAACCATAATTTCATATATTTGAAATCAAGCATCAAAGTTCTAAATATTCCAACAAAAAACTTACTCCTAGCTAGTTTATATCTGTTGCTAGCATCAAAGATACATTCCAAAAGCATAGCTCAAAGTTGCATAAATGCACTACATAACCATAATCTGTTACAAAAGGGTCTTAATAAACTAAACAACATAACTACAATCAGCATGATATCATAGAGCAATATCATTTCTTCTTTTGGAGGTTGAGTCCTGGTGTAGGCATGAACTTGAATATTCTGGCAGCAGTTCCAGAGCTTGTAGCAGCAACCGGAGAGATTCTTGGTATCTGATTCGGATGGAGTGACCTAGGCACTGGAGCAAATGGGGCTGTAGGTGGAAGAGTTAAAGTTGGTGGAGGTAAAGGTCTTGGAGCCAAAACAAGCTTTATAGGAGGTGTTGGGGCAGTGACCGGAGCTACATGAGGTCTCAGAATTTGTTGTTTGGGTCTTGGAGGCCTAAAACTTATTGTTGATGCAACTTGGTTGGATGAGTTAGTAGTTTGCTCCTAACACAAGACGAAGTAACAAGATAAGTAAGTACATGAATGGCATACAAAGCATCGAATATAATCCAATTTAGAAAGGTACCTGTGGCTGTGGTTAAGGGGCTGATAGGGTTATTTGTACTTCTTCCTGTGACCCTGCTGCAATGGTGGATCCATTTTCATTACCCTTTTTTTTTTACCTTTATTCTTTGGTGGGGGTTTAGGCCTTGGTGGTCCCTTGCATGTTTTTGCATTGTGGCCAGATTCGCCACATTTTTGACAGGTAACCTTGAATGTTCGTCGTCCTTTTGTTCCATCACGCGCGTCTTCAACAGGGTCCGCCTTCCTTTTTTTCTTCGTGGGGCAGCCTGCAGGTCTCCTAATGATGGGTGGCTCTGGAGATAGTAGTCCAGTCTTCACCCAATACTCTTTTGAGTTGACAGGTTTCATGACATGCTCATAGGTTGCTCTAAATGCATCCATCTTTAGCCAAGGATGCACATATAGTTCTGGCCTATCACACCTCTTTTGAATAGCTGCTAATGCATGAACACATGGTATTCCTACAAAAGAATTAACTAGCGTTGACTTTAATACAGCAGAATGCATATCTTAAACTCATGTAAGTCAAATACAACATGTTATGACTACCTGTCAATTGCCACATATTGCAGGTACAAGTATGCCTTCCAAGATTAACACCAACCTTCTTTGAATGTGTCTACACCTCAAACACGTTACGATCATTGTCACCAGTCCATTAAGCCGTCCAGAATTTAGTATCCTTCATAAGGTCCTCCAATTTTGTTTGCTGAACTGGTGCCAGTACTCCAGTGTAGGTGCTTAGAATCTTCTTTTACAACCTAATCAGTGGTCTGCAACCAGCCTTAAACCCTCTTTTACACCCCTCCAGACAAATATACAGTTTGCTAAACAATGGCGGTGAACCAGGAATTGTGGGGGTTGTTTCCAGCAATGCAGTGCTGCTAGGATTACTTCTGTGTATTTCAGTGAGATAATCTCTCAACTTTCCATACTGAGCCCTCTCATTCCCAACATACCTTTCCCTAGCAACCCTTAAAGCTCTATAAATCATCTTGTCACTGCACACCACATTAAAGTCTATCTTAATATGATCAAAAGCTTCGCCATGAGTCATGTGAGGTTGGGTCAATAACCTCTTCTCTAATTTATCAGCCACCCATTTCTGATCAGCCATGTTAGACCCGAATTCCCTAGCACAAGTATGTTTAGGCTCATACGTCTTAATCTGGTAGCACCTTCTAGCACTATTCCAGGCACAATAAATCAGCCAAGGACATTCATTATCATCACTGCTAGGGACAATAGCAGTTCCATTCTCTCCAGAATTATCCACTTCTGCAGCATCAGTCTCTTTCCTTTTAGCCTTACATTTAGTCTTGAACTTTGCCTTTGCAATCATAGCCTTCTCTTCCCCAGTTGCACACTTGCATCTAACTCTTCTATTATCATTTTTAACATAAAAAATCCTCCTTCCTTCAGCAATAGTATAGTCCTTTAAGGCATGCTTGAATTGATCCAATGTGGCAAACTCCATGTTCAATTGGAGTTGAACATCACCAAAGTCTGCTTCCTCATTGAATTGGGACCAATCAAAATCATCTCCCTCATTGTCTGATGATTGAGGTGTATCAAACTCCTCTGACTCAAATCCTAAACCATCAGACTCATCATTAAAGATGTCATCCCCTTCCTCTGCTATACCCGGTCCAACACCAAATTCTGACCCACCAGCAGTAGGACTAGGCCTAGCAGTAGGAGTAGACCCATTAGTAGGAGTAGGCCCAACAGTTATATTGGGCCCATATTTGTTATTGGGCCTAGTAGTCTGTTTAGGCCCACCTTTCTTCCTTGCATTATCCCTTTTTTCAACAGCCATCTTCTTTGCATTATCCTTTTTTTCAATAGCTTTCTTCTTACCCTTCTTATCTCTTTTGCCACCTTTTCTCTTTGTTTTCTTCATGAGTTCTTCATCTTCAAAGCTATCATAGCTATCATCGGTGTCATCCTCAAATCCTGGAGGTGGGGGTTTATACGCCTCGTCTTCAGCACTTTCATAGCTATCATAGCTATCGTTGTCAGAAATTGGTTCATCAGACAAGACCTCGGCCTCACTATGCTCATCAGTATCATCACTATCCTCAAAATCAACATCTTCCATAATTGGATGATCAAAGAACAGACACAATTCATCCGTCTCTCTGTCCTCCCTCTTTTTGTCACACATCTCTCTGATTTCTTTGTCTCCATATATAGGATGTAGGCCTGCTTCATAACTAGGAGCTGTTGGGTCATACCAATACATCTTTTTGTATGCATGGTAGCCAAGTTCTTCAAACATTTTCTTCAAATCAAAATAATTCACTAAATCAAGATCCAAAGGAGGAAATCTCTTTACATTCCCATTAATGTAAAGTAGTTCACCCTTGTTATCTTTGACAAAACTCCCCCCATATTGAAAGACAGGGATAACCCAATCAGTCATCTGCAATCCATAAACATGGAATAAAATGTCAAAACCAGAACACAAACTTATACAGAGCAATTTCATATTAAACAACAACTGCTCAAACTTTAATTTCCTAATTGTGATAACTAGATTAATTAATGTATAAAGTGTATTTACCACAAAATATTGAATCTTTTTAATGTTAAACTCATATATGCATGCATTACGTCACTTATCAGTAACTGATTTTCATAGTAATGAAGAACTTAAAAACACTTTTTTCAATAACTAATTTCTACTGCCAGAAACAGATACACAAGGTAAACACATTCGAACAGTTGCAACGATGATCAACTATACCATCCGCATCATAATAGAGAAAAGATATACTAACCTGACCGGTGAAGACCGATAGACCGGCAAAACCTTCTTCTACAATAACTTCGTTTGGTACAAAGTCTTGAGTCAACAATGTCAGCGAGGTCGTCAGAAGACTGACTACCAGTTCACGTGGTGGTGGCTTTCTTTGTAAAACCTAGGGGAAGAGAGGGTGCTGGTTGTAATTTCGTTTTGGGGGAGGAAGACAAAAATGGACCTTTAAAGCCACTCAGCTAACGAAACGACACACACCCTCGTGCCCTACTCCCAAAACGCCGCGTTTAACTTCATTCAGAATAGGGACCAATTTGTCTTGATTGAACATGTGGCACTTAACGGCTGACTCATCACCTGAACGTGACACGTTGGACTCTACCGTTAAAATTTCACGGAAGAAACTAACAGAAGAACTAAAATGACGGACGTTTACAAAAGTTGGGGACTAATTACATAATTAAATTTTGTTAGGAACCAAAACGTCCACTTCAGAATTCTTTGGGGACCAATTTGGGTAAATACTCTTTAAATTTTTAGTTTTTGGAGTTACAGACTACAGACTACTAATGATCCCTTTATTAATAGTAATCAGAAAAACTTTGATACACTAATAACAATGTTAATAGTAAGGTGTTTAATGGTTTTTGTCTTTCCCTTTTTTTTTTTGTTAGAGCAAGAATACTTTTGTTGATAATTGATGGTTTTACACGAAGATGGATAGTGTTCTTCAGTTGAGTCATTGATTTGTGGCTAATACGCTATACAAATGGACAACCCCCAATCCTAAGTACATAATATACACTTACACACTCCTCGCATACTTACCAATTTTTTTTTTCGGTTGCAGCTAGTAAGACTCAAACTCGAGACCTTTAAGATGGAGAAGGGACGGAATGCATTGTAAGCTATGCCTCATTGGCTGTGCCGCTGAAGTTGAGGTAGATGGGGGGTTACCGTCGTGAAAGGAGGCTTCTTTTTTTTGGTCTTGTGGAAGGAGGCTTCTTTTTTTTATTATTACCTCCCAACTCGTTACAACAACCTCAGAAAACAAAAATCCCACATCTCGGGCAAAAAAGTCACCATAACTGCAGTTGACCCATCAAACTCATTCGACCAAAAAATTAAACAAAAGCCTTCCATTATCAACATGTGATTATCAATTAATCATCTGCACATCACAACACGAATTTTAAAAGGGACTTCTGATCACGCTCATGTCAGGACATTAAGTGTGTGTTTGGATTGGTGTTTGTGAAAGTGAGATTTGAATAAATGTGATTTTATAAAATTAATTTTGGATAGAAGTAGATTTATATCAACATGATTTATATTTGACAACAAATAACAACAATGAATATAATATACAAAAACCACAATTATAAAAGTATACAATGTCAAACAAAAAATTTAACAAAAAGAAAAAGAGAGCTCATATAAAAAGTAATAAGAACTTCATAAATAAAACAATAACATATATAAAGGGTAGACTTGATAGAAAGAAAATATAATTTTAAAGTTAATAGTGACTAAATCTCCATTTTGGTCCCAGATTCATGCGATTATCTATTTTGGTCTCTGAAATTGAAAATTATTTATACTGGTCCTCCAGATTCAAGTTTAGGCACTAATGTGGTTCCTCGACTCTTTTCGGCAATGACTAGGCAAACGGAGTGTTGAGATGACACTCTCTCTGCCACGTTGGATGATGAGTAAACGACGTCGTTTACCCTTGGCATCCAAATAAGTCAAAAATGTCGTCACTTTGTATTTGCAGGGAGAAGAAACGATGGAAACCTAAAATAAAGTATTCTTCTCCTTCTCTACCTCCACTATTCTTCATTTCTGACTTGTTTGGGCACCAAGGATAAACGACGTCGTTTACTCATCATCCAGCGTGGTAGGGAGGGTGCCATCTCAGCACTCCATTTGCCTAGTCATTGCCAGAAAGAGTCGAGAGACTATATTGGTGCCCGGAATTGAATCTGGAGACCCAGTATAGATAATTTTAAATTTCGAAGACTAAAATGAGTAATCGCGTGAATCTCATTGACTAAAATAGGGACTTAGTCGTTAATAGTTGAACGCTAATGACTGAACGCACAAACTCTAACCTTTTACCTTTTTGTAAGGAAAAGTATTAGTAACCAAGAGGTTATATGCCAATTTTTAACAACAATAATTAATTATTTTTTTTTAAATTCAAATTTGAATAATCAACACCATTAAACATATTCCAATTCAAATAATAAGGATTAGGTAAATAAGGCAACACTAACTTCCCTATATGTCTCCATCTCTCTCATCGATCACGAGATCTCCACATTCCGAAGTGCCTCGGCTCCCGTCGCGCAGACCGCTGCATCGCTACTCTCCCGTCGCACTGCCGTCTAATCCGCGCAGCACTCGCACCCACACCGCTCGCATTCCCAGGCCAAGCCCGCGTCTGGACTGCTGTGACCTCCACCCCGATGATCCTCTAGGCAATGCCGTGTCTTCTACAACGCGCTCCGTTTATCTTATTTTTACCTTTTCAATTCCATCAAAGACACCTCCACTAAAAGACACATGTATAAGGAGACATATGTAGGAGACACATTCACAAAAACACTTTTATTAGACACAACCATAAAAAAGACATAGCACAATTAAAAAAACACTTCCATTAGAAGTCCGGTGCAGCATGTGTGGAGGCCGAGCAGCGGCGACGATAACCTTCGTGCAGAGCGACAATGGTGGCGGTGAGCACGACCATGGTAAAAAGAAGATAGAAAAAAATGGTAAAATGTAATTTTAAATTATGGTAAATTTGAGTAATTGAGGTGTATTTTTTTTTTTTTGTATGATGAACTTTAAAATCTAACCCAACAAAAATTGACACGAGTTGGCAAAACCCTTTTTAATTATCTAATGAAATTGTTTTTGTAAATATGAGTTTGAGTACAAAATCAAATATGCGTTAAAGAAACTCAAAACGACGCTAAACCAAACATGTACATTACAAGATGCGAGAACTGAATGCGCAGGCCCTCTTCATTCACACGCATCACAAACTGGAGACACACACATGTGCATCCATACCTATGGATATTTTGCCCTATCCATATCAGAGACTTCCAGA
>NC_029791.2:125293416-125298835 GCF_000816755.2 Arachis ipaensis | reverse complement strand
TAGTTAGGTCAAAATCTATGAAAATTCTATGATCCTTGACATATGAGAAGAATGAAGATGCTCGAGTCCACGTTGAGCTTATGGTTAAATGACACAACTCGACAAATGAGGGAAGGAAATAAAAAAGAAAAAAAATATATATAAATCCGATCGCCTACCCAGCTTCATAAAATTTTTCCTAAAATTTTACATCGTATGATTTGTTAAACAATTTGGATATCAAAAAAGAAAACAAGAAAGGTGCATACAATTACAATCTATCTATGATTTTTTTTTGGACTAAGGCCTGGGCCAACACAACCCAGGCCCTATCTATGATTCACTTATTGGGTTGTTACTCGATGCCTTGATCAATCAATTGGCCCATTCATTCATTTAATTAGTTAGGGGAGGACACACTCATCCCATCTACTTCAATTTTTGGTAGAAATGAAAAATATTCTGTGATATTAACGGTATAGGTATAGGAGGGCCATTTTGAATTTTGATAGAGTTATAGCCTATATTTACCAGACAAAAAAGTTCAAGCTATTTTCTTGATTTAGGAAATACAATAAGCCAGCTCCTAAAAGCTATCAAAGTTTTCAAATGCAATTTACATTTAATGGTGTGAAATTATATCTAATAATATAAAATTATTTATTTTTTTATTATTAATTAAATACTGATCAAATTTTAATAAAAGTTCTACTGTCTAGACTTTTTCTAATTTTTTTTATGGGATCTCCAGAATCAGCATCAATCTTAAACTAATAAAATCAATTGAAGAACGGCAGGCCCATCCAATTTTCATCCTTTTTATTTCCTTTTAATAAACAAAAGGCAAAAGGAAAGCCAGCAAATAAGAATAATAATCTGAATATATATTAGGAAGCTGAGCTGGCTAGATGCTGGCAATTATATATGAATGGGAGTGGGACCCTCCAAACTGGACACAACCTACCAAGTTGACATATGTGGGCCCACAACGCCACAAAATCCATTATATGCCCACTGCCACATACCTTTTTCCATTCACTATTCTGCTGCCTCTTTATTCTACATCCTAATCCTCATTACAAATACCATTCCAACATTACAAGGATTAAGGAACAGTAAATAAAAACTTCCCAAGTGTTCCAACAAGCAAGGAATTTAGTAAATAAAAACCAAGTGCGGTGAGGAGTTTCAATCAAAATCATAAACAATTATATCTATAGTGACTTACTGCTGATTATGATAGTCTAACATACTTGGTTCAAATAGAATAAAGTTTGATTTCCGAGGTTCACAAAAGACAATAGAACAGGTTGTCAAGCAACCACAAAAGACGCAACTCCATCCTAAATCACAAAATTAAAATTAATTAGCGGAAAGAAAATAAATATACACTGATGAATTTCAGTTGTTAAGGGCTGTTACCTACTACAGCAATATTTCCGAGGGGAAGGACAATGTGACATGTCAACTAAACAGTTCAAATTCTAGAAATTCGGATTTGAATCTTACTTTAAGGTAAGTACACTGTACACTTACTTCCAGCTCATGGTTAGAAAGTGGCAAGCATTTCCAACTACAAACCTCGATGGCAAAATTAAAAGCTGAGAGCAGAGGACCACATTCAGTAACTACTTCTATCTATGCTATCACGAAACATTCATGATACATTACATTGGGCATCTCATGCCTCAGAAATCAAATCACACTTTTCTACCAAGAGAAACAAAAAAAAGTAACTAAACAATTTTATTCAATTTGTGTTCCCACGTAGTACCAAGCGGTGGGAGGTGGAGGATATCTAAACAGGACAAACAGAATAATGTTGATCCTGATTTTCTGCTCTAAATTTTTAAAGAAAATAAAAACTAAAAATATAAATCTGCAGTTGGGGCCTGCCTAGGATTTTTGTTTTTTGGGGGGAGGGATGGGGTGTGGAAAGTTTTGAACCACATGAAATTTTGTAACAAAAGAATTGATCTGGCAAGAAAGAATCCACATAAAATTACAAAAATGAATAAAAGAAATAAGGGTGAACTTACACATTGAATCAAAGGCCCTAACTGGGGTTCTAATGTACCCGTTCCCCCATCATATATTGTTTATTTCTCTCGAACGTAGCACAGTATAGTCTTGCAGTTGGTGGAATTCTTGGAGGGTGAAACATGAGCATGTGCATGATACGAAGCACTCTGGGGTCCTCCTCTCACTGCCTCCATTCCATAAAGTGTATTTTTCTTGGGTTGATTCGTACCATAGGGGGCCTCATTGTCCACCCTTGTTTTTCCGTGTATAAAATTTCATGCATGTGTCTCTCTACATAGTACAGAATCCTGTCACTTTAGTCTACCTGTTCACCAATCAAGTCTAAACCAACCAAAAGGAATGATATACCCTGGAATAGCAAGAAGTAGAAGTGGATTCCCTGTGCAGAAAGGAGACTCCTTGTTGCGGCTGTTAGAAGTAGGAAAGCCAATGCAAGCTCCTTCATATATATTCTGTTGTGCTTCTTCTTCTTGGCAGCTTTTTGCTCCTGCCTCTGCATTTCCTCTTTCATTTCCTCAAGATCAGGTTCAGAGGACCCTCTTTGAGGCTTTGGTCCTTTTTCAATCAGTGAGACTAGATCACCCTCAGAGGAACGACCCGATTTCTTGGTGACCACCCACTCGTAAGCACTGCCGAGCTGGAATAGTCCAGAGATCATGGCATTGAACTTTGTAACAGACATTGTGTTCTCAAATAGGAGATAGGGAACAATGAAAGGAAAGGCTCGGGGAGCTGGAAGAATGTTGAGGAATGACATTGTGGCAGGTATGTAGCAAACAACCCAAAAAGGAAGCTCAGCTTCCGGCACAAACATTGTCATGGGAAGAATTATGCAGAAAAGGGTAAATGAATAGAAGGGCAATATAAGCTTTCTAAGAAGAAAGAACAGGAATATCATATTGAATTTCTTCCATATGCTTATCTGCAAGAACATAATTGGTACCAAAACTACATAAGCAACAATGTAGATAACATAATTGAAATGAAATATTAATAGGATTCCAAGAGATATAGACCTTGGCCCGTATGATGTCAGGCAAACAAAGGCGGAACAATTGCATTGGCCCAGAATGCCATCTATGTTGTTGTTTCCTATAAGCTTCATAAGATTCTGGTAACTCGCACTGGCACTGGAATCATAAATTAGCAACTTCTAATCAGTTCTGGGAATCAACTAGAAAAGACAAAAGCAGCGGTTCATATGTGTTAACTGTATGACGAACCTCAACATCATTGAGGAAGATGAATTTCCAGCCATGGAGATAAGCTCTAACAGCAATGTCCATGTCCTCAACAGTGGTTCTCTCCAACCAACCACCAGCATCATTCAAGGCCTTGATTCTCCACACCCCAGCAGTGCCATTGAAGCCAAAGAAATTAATGAAAATGCCATTGACTTGTTGCTCCACCTCGAAATGGAATGATAGGTTAATGTTCTGCAACCTGGTTAACAGGTTCTCATCCTTATTCACAAAAGACCATCTTGCTTGAACAAGTCCTAGTTCCTCATTATCCTGCAGTATCACCAGGAGGATCACAATTTTGATCATAAAGCATAAACATACTATTTCATCATTCATTTAAGCAGAAAAGATAAAGGTAACCCTGGTTTCCTAATGAGTAACACCTTAAAATGAGGAACTGTTCTCTTAAGGAAATCTGGTGTCGGTTGAAAGTCAGCATCAAAGATTGCAACGAACTCATAGTCCTTGACATAGCTACAATTCATGGCGGATTTCAGGTTCCCAGCCTTGTAACCATCCCTAATGACGCGATGGCGGTAGAAAATATTGGCACCCTCATGTTGCCATTTTTGCACCTCCTCCTTGATCAGCAACTGCGTTGTTGGGTCATCAGAATCATCAAGCACCTGAATCAACAACTTGGACTTTGGCCAATCCAAATTGCACACGGCCGCAATAGATTGCTGGTAAACCTAAACAAACATAAAAGAAAGCACACATTAATGAGACAAATTTTCAAACACATGGTGGGTGTTATGCGTGTTAAGAGTGTTACCTCTTTCTCATTGCACATGGGGATCTGAACAAGCACCATGGGGAAGTAACCTTTCTCTCCAGATTCAAGATCCAGAGGTGCATCTTTGGGGATGGGTTTGATCCTCTTAAATCGGATCCAGAAACAACCCAAGCAGAGAAGAAGCCTATCGAAACTCTGAATGATAAAGAGAATAATACACACATTGGCGAGAAACTGAAGAGGTGGAGCAAGGTACTCCACACGAACCAAAACCCACCGAGAATAAACCCAATCGAAGAAATCCTTCACTCCAAAAGAAGGTGCCCAAAGCAAATAAAATTCCAACTGAAGACTTGGAGAACCCAAATGCCACCCTTTCAAATACGCAGCAATTTCAAAACACAAGAGTGCCACCGAAAGCCACAGAAAAACCTTGATGCAAGAGTAGAATCTGCTCTTCACCGTTGAGTCTGCGTCCTCGTCTGTTCTTCCGGAGGCCACGCGGCGCTTCACGGCGGAGGCCAGGACGTACAATGCCGGGGCTACGGAGGCTAAACAACCGGCTGCTTTATGTGCTTTAAGGAGAAGAACCCAGGTGAGTTGCTTTGCGTTTTTGCCTCTTCTTTTTTCCCCTGTGCGACTCGAATTTTCACGACCACCACCAATGATCAAGTCTTCGTCGGAAGGACCCTCGAGCTCCACCATGGACCAGTTTGGGTTCTCCATCTTCACCACCACCGGTGTTCCACGGTGGCTCTCTTTCGCACCCCAGCTGAACAAAGGTGCCATTTTTAGTATATATTTTTGTCTTTTTTGGAGGACCCTGATCTCTCTGACGAAACTAGCCAGAAACACCACAACCTTAAATGGAAGAAGAAGAAGAAGAAGAAGAAGGAAAAGGGACTAGGAGTTAAATGTCATTGTCGGAAAAGGGAAAATGGAAAGAGGAATGATAATGGTGAGAGACGCGTGGTGAAAGCAGAGCAAAGCGTCGCTACACCATTGTGACATTGGCAGAGAGAAAGAGAGAGAGAGAGAGAGAGAGAAATCAACACAAACCTAATACAAATTTCTGAGACACAAGCAGTGACGACTGAGAGAGCGGAACAAATCAACAAATACAATCACTTATGCTACGAGGTAAATGGAAAGTGGAATTAGAAAGGGAAACAGCTCAACACGTCTTTGCAATTTGCATTGAATTTTTTTATTCCGAGTTTCTTTTTTTTCTTTTGGAATTAATATAAAAGAAAATGGTAGTATTATAAAAGTGTAATGGGACTTAGACGAGAATATTATCCAGAATTGTAATTTATAAGCACCTTCGTTTACCGTATCAATAAAACCGAGATCCAGACCTTCATAAATATGAAATGAGAGCAATCACGAATGATAAAAAAAAAATGCGACAAAATCA